>NC_091069.1:64947500-65247500 GCF_032405125.1 Capricornis sumatraensis | reverse complement strand
TGTGACAATAGCATTGTGAATCTAGTACGTAGCTTTGGCACCATACTGTTTTCCTGCAGTGGGTCATCTAATCAACAGAGGCATCAGCCCTTCTCTGTTCTTGCTAGGAGACCTGCCACAAATTTCAGCTTAATCAACTTTCCCTCAGTTGGTGCACATCCAAAGAGTATTGGGACTTCAATAATTGCTCAATTGTTAAAGAATTCTTAAATATATTGTGTGTGGAAATGAAGTTTCTAGAAATGCATTTACCTCATCAGAATCTAAGCTTATGTTCCTGGGCAATTCTGTCTACCTGAGTGGCTTTTTCACCCAGTGCTGTTTTTATCCAGTGTAGAGGAACAAATACATAAAAGAAATTTCAATTTGTTAAAGCCCCATATTATGGTGTAATGACTGGATTCGACAATGAACCCACTTTTGAATTTTAGTGAGTGGTAAATGAATGGATTGGAAGCTGCTGCTTTTAAAAATGGGCTCCTTCTGTTCCTCTGTTCTAAATTTTATACTAGAAGGAAAGTTATTTTGCAGGTATAGTCCTTTGCCTGGAGGTTGTTTTTAATTTACTTGAAATGGTGGTTTCTTTTCCCTCTTTCCATTAAAGCTTTCTTTCTATTCAAGTCTAGAGCATTGAAAAACCATAGCAAGTATTTAGATCCTTTGTGATTTTCAGGTTTTATGTATATATTCAACCTGTAGTAAGCCAGCAAGTGTTTCCCTTCCCAGGAAAGGAGAAATATTGTCCAAAAGTAAATGAAAACTTCAGTGGGGCTTAATGAATTTCATGAAGCCTTGGGAAAACTAGAGACCACAGATGACTTTCCATTCTCTTCTGTTCTTTTCTCTTCCCTTCCCTTCTTTCTTTTTCCAATGCAAGAAAACAGATTGACTATTAGATATATCAGAACCTCAGTAGAAGATTCTGGTTTCACTAATCAAAGCAGCAAGGTACACAGACAAGATGACGTGAAAGACAGATGACAAAAAGCAAAGTCAAAAGCCGGAATGAAACCTGCTTGTTCTAACCCTACTCTACAAACTAAAGTGATGCATCCTCTCCATTGGTTTTCCTGGGAGATGAGAAGCAGACAGGGTTAACTTTTCCCAGCCTTTTTGTAAAGCAGTAGTAGCTTCCCTCTGCCTTCCTGGCTGCAAATTTGAGGGATGGAAGTAACAGTCCATAGGCCTAGAGACATGACATTGATGTCACTCAGTCGTGTCTGACTCTTTGGACCCCATGGACTGTAGCCTACCAGGCTCCTCTGTCCATAGAATTTTCTGGGCAAGAGTCCTGGAGTGGGTTGCCATTTCCTTCTCCAGGAGATCTTCCTGACCCAGGGATCGAACCCAGGTCTCCCGCATTGTAGGCAGACTTTACCGTCTGAGCCACCAGGCCTGGAGAAGAGGAAATAATTTACATTAATTGATTTTATTTGATTTATTAGAAAAATATGAAAGTTCACATTCTTATTTTCATAGTGTAGCTATCACTTATCTTTCTGTTGAGAGGTAGTATCATTAGAGAAAAAGTTACAAGAAAAGAAAGTGGTCTTGGAATTTAGCCCTTGGTTCCTTAGTAGTTGTATAACCTGATGAGATTCTGATTCCTCTGGCCTTCACTTGTCTGATCTATGTGATGGGAATAATATTATATGGACCAGAAAGTAGAAACTGAGAAAAGACGAGGCCTTAATGTTCCTTCCAGATATGTGTGCTGTTTTTATGATGAACAGGTACCACTAATATTTTCACGTCTTAGCTAAGAGTCAGAATTTCTCATGTGTGATGATAAAACGGGGCATCATGCTAGGAAGTGAAATAAGAGGAGTGGGAAAAGCCCTAATGATTATCCAGCCTTATCTCAAAAGGTATTTCGAAACTCTTAGAAAAGCAAAAACGGATTGTTTTGGACAGTTGCTAAATTATTGAGGGTACCAGATTAACTCTGTATGTTGCTAGTTTACTGGGTTGGTTACTGTTGTCTATTTGTCTCTTTCTGGCTTCCTGTAAGTATATAGGTAGAGCAAAACCTCATTTATTTCTCTAGTTATTATAGCTAACTTTTAACTATCTAGCATGGACTTGACATATTTTTGACATGCTAATCAATTGTACTAAGGGTTTAAAATAACTTGTTCACCTCACTTGTTGTTTCTTTTCATTTTTCCCCTGCTCATGAAACATACAATCCAGGCGGACACTTAGGAAACAACAAGACACCTAATTACCATTCCAGTTACTATGGCTGCATAACAAATTATACCTGAATGTACTGGCATAAAACAATTATTTATTAGGCTTATTGATTCTGTGGGTCAGAGATTTAATCAGGGCACAGTGGGGACAGTTCGCCTGCACTCCATATGTCTAGCTGGTGGTTACTGTAGGCTGAAACTGCTGAAACAATTCATCAGAACACCTGTGTGTGACCTCTCCATGTGGTATGTATTGTTGTTCAGTTGTTAAGTTGTTTCTGACACTTTGTGATCCCATGGATTACAACATGCCGGGCTCCTCTGTCCTCCACTGTCTTCCAGAGTTTGCTCAGATTCATGTCCATTGAGTCCGTGATGGTAACTAACCATCTCAATCCACTGCTACCCCCTTTCTTCTGTTGCCTTCAATCTTTCCCAGCCATCAGAGTCTTTTCCAAGGAGTTGGCTCATTGCGTCAGGTGGCCAAAGTATAGGAGCTTCAGTTTCAGTATCAGTCCTTCCATTGAATATTCAGGGTTGATTTCCTTTAGGACTGACTGGTTTGATATCCTTAAAGCCCAAGGGATTCTCAAGTCTTCTCTAGCAACATAATTTGAAAGCATCAATTCTTTGGTGCTCAGGCTTTCTTTATGGTCCAACTCTCACATCCATACATGACTGCTGGGAAAACCATATGTGTGCTGCTGCTGCTGCTGTTGCTAAGTCACTTCAGTTGTGTCCAACTCTTCGCGACCCCATGAACTGTAGCCTACCAGGCTCCTCTGTCCATGGGATTTTCCAGGCAAGAGTACTGGAGTGGGGTGCCATTGCCTTTTCCGAACCATATGTGTAGGCCTCCTGAAAACATGCTGAGAGAAACCTGGACAGAAGCTGTATCCTTTTGAGTTGGGTGGTCATATAACATCTCTTCTTTCCACTGGGTTGGTCTGAGCAGTCATAAGCCTAACAAGTTACAGGGAAGGGGAAACAGACTCCATCTCTTCATAAGGAGTGAGAAGATTCTGAAAGAGAATGTATGACTTCAAATATTGCTGTTGTCACTTCTGGAAAAAGCAGTCTGCTATAGTTACTATCCCCTCAGCATTGAAAGTTGTAAAATATATACAGTCAAGTAAATATCCAAAGCAAAAAATAAATTCCCTGTAAAGCAAGAGCCTTGTTTCATCTTATGGGTTGGAGAGGTTTCTCTTGGAGAGAAAGGAAGAGGAAAAAGTTATAAGCTGAGATTCATGTGGAACAATTAGATGGCTTGTAAATTCTAAAGTAAATTATTACCCCAAATTCAGTACATTTAGCAAAACCATGTTGCAACACCAAATTTAAATGCCTTTGGATGGATTCTCCTTCTGGATTATTCATTATGTCAATTTTACTCTATGGGACTGGATATTCTAGTTGCTGACTTGTCTTCATCTAGCTAAAGATGGTCCTGGAAATGTGTTTTGAAAGGAAAGGAATAGGGTAACCATCTTGCACCTCTAGTCAGTCTTCGAACTCTCTGCTAACTTTTGATAGTCTTCACTGAGCTCAGAAATAATCTTTGAATTATTCACTCACTCATTCATTCTTTCATTCAATACACATTTGTTGAGTACCTCATACTGTCAAAACAGGCTAAATATTATTTGTTCTGTCAAACACAAAGATTGATACTAAAAAGTGTCCACTTTCAATAGTAATCATAGCCATCATTTATTAAGCACTTATTATATGCCTCTCATTGTGTCAACACTACATACAATGTTATTCATCCTCATAGCATGAATTAAGGCAGGCATAATTATCACCCATTTTACAGGTGAGCAAACAATTTTGCAAAGCCAATTTCTTGCTTAAGTTTGTACAGCTAATTGGTAAAACATCTTGATATCACACTTGGCTTTGTTGGACTGAAAAGCCTGGTTATCTCCAATTAGACTAAACTGCATCTTCCAAGGACTTATCTTAGTGGAGCGGGGGAAAGGAAATTGACTATATTTATAAATAATTATGGGCTTCCCTGTGGCTCAGATGATAAAGAATCTGCCTGCAATGCAGAAGACCTAGGTTCGATGCCTGGGTTGGGAAGATACTCTGGAGGAGGGCATGGCAACCCACTCCAGTATTCTTGCTTGGAGAATCCCCATGGACAGAGGAGCCTGGCGGTCTACACCCCTTGGGGTCACAAGGAGTCGGACACTACTGAGCAACTACAGTCCAAGGTAAAACCTGATAAGTATCAGAAAAGCTGTGGGAGTTAGGAGAGCCTTTTTTGGTTTGTTTGTTTAGAGGAATAATTAGTGGGAACATCATGGAAATGGTGGCAATGAAGGACTAGTAGGCTTTTAATATGTAGAGATGGGGATAAAGGAAAAAACCTGTTGAGAAAATGTAATTGGAGTATATAAAGCATGGAGACATTTGGGGAATAGCAAATCATGTAATTTAAAGAAACCCACGTTTGATTATTAAGGAGTTAGAAGACTGTAAGTGTGGATTTAGTTTTTGATGTAAAATCATACATGGTAGCTAATAGAAGTTGGACTGTCAGTTCAGTAAATAATGGTGAACAGCTGAAAGCATTAGAGTAGAGGAACAGAGTGGGACACAAGGAGAAGGAATATGACTGGGCTACCTAGGATGGCTGGAAAGAGTTTGGAGAGACCACTGCTAGATCTGCAATAATCTGGAAGGTGGCGATGAGCGCAAAGATGATATTGGCGATGGGAGTTTTAAAGAAAGAGTAAAATGTATTGGCATTTCCCTGAAAAACTATCTAAAAGTCTCGAACCAAGAGAAAAGCCATTTGTTGTACCTGTATTTCTCACCAGCTGACCAGTTGCTCAATTAAAGCACATTTGCCTCTTCTCTTGAATTACCCCCTTTTTATTTTATGAATTCATAATCTCTAGGGGCCCCCACTGAGTACCTGCCTCTAATTTAGAAATGTGTTATCATGGCTCCTGTTGAGACTGTTCTGCATTTGGAAGTTTGTTTTCTATTCTGTTTCTTTTGATTAAATGCTTTTCTGTCACACTTCTTACAAGTCATATCCCCTGAATACAAAGTCAGAAAATAATATGAGCAGCCCTGTAATCACAGAATAGCTGGTCAGTGTTGTTTGGAGCAAGAGGCATGAAGGGATAACAGTGAACATTGCAAGCAATTTTGTAGAAGAGGTTTATCCAATTTTTGCCCCTGAAAGAGTTCAGAATTTTTTTAAAAAGAAATGATGTGCCTGGTTCATTCTGTTAACATTTTCCTGTCCCTATACCCCTCAAGGTAGGTCTGTGCACATTGAGAGGTTAATATTAATATTGCCTTTTTACAGCTGAATTATCTGGCTCTAGAACCATTCACAGATTCTATTAAAGACCCCTATGGAGGATTGCTTCTTCAAATAGGCATTTTAATTCACCCGGGTACAATAAGGTGTTACCTTGCTTTCATTAATAAAATGGGAACTCATAAAGAAAACCAGATTATCTTGAATTTATGATCAAGTAATTTTGTTTCTCTTAGCCTGGATAATAATTGTGAAACATCATTTTCCCCTTTCTTTCCTTTTCCCTTCATACATTTTGACATTCTTAATTTCTCATGTTTATTTATCTTTTTTATTTTAATTTGACAGGGAAAGCTATCTAGGACCCCAGGAGGCAAACGCTGTGACTCAAGAATTGGCCCTTTCCATCTTCAATTTAATGAAATAATAAGCCAGTAATTGATTTATATTTATATTTACATTTGCCTTACAAATTCTGAGATTTTTGTCACCTTTATTGTAATTCCATAAGTAGTCACTAAATTACTTCCAATCAACTCTATTTCTCATTTACCTACCCAGTGATTGAAGTCTTTTATTGTTGTCTAACTAAGGGCTTTGTTCTACCTTTTGGTTTCTCACGTCAGTGTTCCTCACCTCAACTTTTTGTTTTCATTTTAAACTGTTAATGAATTATTATTATTGTTTTTTCGCCTGAAATCCTTTGTAGCTTTATCAACAGATAATATACTCCAAACAATCTAGCTTTGCGGCTTTTCTCTATAATCACATCTCAGGTATTGTGGGGATAATAGGCTTCTGTCGTTATTAATATTTATCATTTAGGATACAATTTGAAACTGGAAAGTAAGCAAGCTAGGCTTCTGAGCTTTCTAGTTGGCTTTCATAAAACATTTTCACTCATACTGTGATCTTCCTGGTCCTTCCTTCATTCAGATACTTTTGTTTTATCCATGCTTATGAAGGGGCATATATTATCTAATTTTCTAAAGAAAATTAGAAATAGCTTATTAGGAGGACAGAAGAAAGAAGCATTTGTTAGATGCAGACAAATGACAGCGGAAATGATAGCTGATAGCCTGATATTTGGGGAAAATACAAAGGTGAAAAATTCATAACTGCATTAGAGCCTTGGAATCACCTACTGTGTGTCAGGTGCTTTTTCACACAGCGTCTAACTTAATTCCACAGTTTAGGTATCAGTGTTCCCATTTTACAGATGAGAAAATTCAAGCTGAAGTTGTAAATGATTAAAACCACTATAGCTCATAAGTGGCAATACCAGAATTTTTCCAGAATCTGATGTAATTGTGCTTTACCATGTCACCTCCAGTGCGCTGCAGTAGATTTCTATGAGCTTGAGTCTTTTAAGAAAAAAAAAAAAAAAAATTCTATGGCTTCTACTGGAAGGAAAAAAATATGCCTTGAAAGAATACAATTGGAATTTAAAATCAAACTTTTGGTGCTAGGAAATAAATACTTAAGCTATTTGAAAAATTAGTAACCACTCATGTGAAGCACTTGATTCCATAATGAGGTGAGATAAATTATTTCAACATAACCTCAAAATCACAGTTTCAAAAAACTTGACTCCTGGATGAGAATTTCTTCAAATTAAAAAAAATAAAATCCCCATCCTCCTGAGATGATATGTGTTTTCATTCATTCATTCACTCATATCATTTAACAAATATTGAGTGACTTTTATTAACAGGGAAACACTATTATGTCTTTTGAGAATTCTGCTGTTGCTGCTGCTGCTGCTAAGTTGCTTCAGTCGTGTCCAACTCTGTGCAACCCCATAGACGGCAGTCCACGAGGCTCCTCTGTCCCTGGGATTCTGCTAGATCGATAAAACAAAGCAAAATGAAATACAAAATACAAGCTTAAATTTCAGTACATTTTGAGTCTGTGTTTCATCTCATCCTATGCATTGCCATCAGAATTCTTTTTTTCTAAAACCCTCATTTCCTAGTGTCACTTCCTGGTTTTAAGCCTAGTAAATAATTCTTGGCCCTTCAAAACTTTGCTCCCTGCCTCTCTGACCCCCCAGCAGAGCTCAGCCATCCTGTACGGCTCAGGCTCCCCTGCAGTTGTCAGGCACTTTCGAGTCGCCTCCCTGGCCTCTTCCTCTTCCTGTTTTCTCCTGGAGCGTGTTCTGCACTTTCTCATTCACAGAATCTCCATTCATCCTCTAGATCCAACTCAAATGTGCCTCCTCTGCTGCTCTTCCTGATAACCTGCTCCCCCAGCGGAAAAGAAAAAGAAAATGTATCTTCCCAGAGTGCTTCATGTTACAGCATTTTACATAGTAATAACGTAATGTAAAATTATTTTGATCTGGCTCTGACTGGAGTACAAATCCTGCCAGACCACAACTGTATTTTATTCATCTTCATACTTTAGTCCCAAGATTTTAGCACGTGCTTGGCCATTTAGAAAAACTGGATAAAGAGAACAGAATGAGAGTAGGTGAGTAGGTACATGCTATGGTAAGAGGAGCCAAATTTTCAGGAGTGGTGGGTGGAGGCTTCCCAGAGGAGTTGTATGTAAGGGGTTTGAGGAATGAGTAGGAATCTGCAGATGGCTATAAGCAGGGCTTGTGTGGGTGGAGAGAAGACATCACAGCAGAGAGAATTGATGTGTCAGAGGCTTGGCAGGGCCTGGTTGGAAACTGCAAATACACTAGTGCCTTTAGAGTTGAGCATGCACAAGCATGGAGCAGAGCATGGGCTTCCCTGGTGGTCCAGTGGCTAAGATTCTACACTCCCAATGGCAGTTGTGTGCGTTTTGGCATCTGATCAGGGAACTAGATTCCACATGCTGCAACTAAGAGTTTGCATGCCAGAATTAAAGATCCTGCATGTCACAACTATGACCTGGTGCAGCCAAATAATTAAATACATCAATAATTTTTTTTTTTTTTTTAAGAATGGAGCAGAGCAGGCTCAGAGCATGGAATGGCTTCATATGGCCATGGGCCCATAGGTGTGGAGATATTATTCTCCTAGGCCAGTTCCTGGGGAGCCATGGGAGGTGTGGTGGTTACCCAGGTGGATGTGGTTGAATGGACAATGAAAGGACTTGGAAGGGCCTATTGTGAGATGCTGGGAAAAGAGACTGAGGGCTGTCTAAGGCAGCATGCAGGGATTCATGCCCTGCTACAATTCCTGGGCTGTACTGGAAGTTATCTGGCTTAGCTTGCTCCTTAAGGAGCTTTTTTTTTTTTTTTTTTTTTTGGTACTGACTGTCTGCATCTCCTATAATCTAATTTTATGCCCTATACATTATCCCTTGTTCTCTCAACTCTAGCTACCCTTGCCTCTTTGCTGTGCTTTGAACAACCAAGAAAATCTTCATTCAGGGACAATGAGCATTTTGCTCCACTGCCTGCACACACTTACTCCTTTCCAGGCTCCTTCACTCTGTCCTTGTTGATTCCACCTCACAAAGCACCTCTGGTGGCCACTCCTTCACTTCTGAACCTGCTGTAATGTATCCTCAATCTTAGTACTAACAGCTGCCCTTCATTACTTATATGTAGTTTCACTGCCCTATTTCCTTTATTCAGAATTTAAACTCCATGAGATTAAGCATTTGTCTTATTCTTTGTTGAATCACAGCATCTGAAACTAGCCTGTCACATAACAGGTGTTCCATAAATATGATTTAATCATTTAATAAATGAATGAATATCACAAATCCCCCTGGTTCCTCCAATGAATTGTTCCACCTTCATGAGGACTGACGACAATCTCTAAGCCAATGTTTTCCAAGGTTTATCATCTTATAGGAAATACAATAATATTTACATGGTCTAAGGGTATATTGAAAGGGATTTGGAGAAGTCTATGTAGTGCTTGTGATTAAGAAGTTAAATACACTTTTTTTTTTAATTTAATTCTAGGGAGAAAAAAGAAAACCAAGTATTAGGGAAAACATTAAGTATTGAATTTTCATAAAGTTCCAGGTAAAAATTCAGTATTTTTACAAAATTTTTTAGCCATTATTACTGTGGGGCAAGAAGTCATCTATTTTCCACACACAAGTAGGTGTTGGTCCCCCATTGCCTTTTTCTTTTGTGTTAAAAGTGAAATTTATTACAATAAAGTAAGTGCAAGTGTTATTAAAGTTCAGTTGAGTTCAGTTCAGTCGCTCAGTCATATCCAACTCTTTGTGACCCCATGAATCACAGCACGCCAGGCCTCCCTGTCTATCAACAACTCCCGGAGTTCACTCAGACTCATGTCCATCGAGTCAGTGATGCCATCCAGCCATCTCATCCTCTGTTGTCCCCTTATCCTCCTGCCCCCAATCCCTCCCAGCATCAAAGTCATTTCCAATGAGTCAACTCTTCGCATGAGGTGGCCGCAGTACCGGAGTTTCAGCTTTAGCATCATTCCTTCCAAAGAAATCCCAGGGTCGATCTCCTTCAGAATGGACTGGTTGGATCTCCTTGCAGTCCAAGGGACTCTCAAGAGTCTTCTCAAATACTACAGTTCAAAAGCATCAATTCTTCGGCGCTCAGCCTTCTTCACAGTCCAACTCTCACAGCCATACATGACTACTGGAAAAACCATAGCCTTGACTACACGGACCTTAGTTGGCAAAGTAATGTCTCTGCTTTTGAATATGTTATCTAGGTTGGTCATAACTTTTCTTCCAAGGAGTAAGCGTCTTTTAATTTCATGGCTTCAGTCACCATCTGCAGTGATTTTGGAGCCCAAAAAAATAAAGTCTGACACTGTTTCCACTGTTTCTCCATCTATTTCCCATGGAGTGATGGGATCGGATGCCATGATATTCATTTTCTGAATGTTGAGCTTTAAGCCAACTTTTTCACTCTCCTCTTTCACTTTCATCAAGAGGCTTTTTAGTTCCTCTTCACTTTCTGTCATAAGGGTGGTGTCCTCTGCATATCTGAGGTTATTGATATTTCTCCTGGCAGTCTTGATTCCAGCTTGTGTTTCTTCCAGTCCAGCATTTCTCATGAAACGCTGCATATAAGTTAAATAAGCAGGGTGACAATATACAACCTTGACGTACTCCTTTTCCTATTTGGAATCAGTCTGTTGTTCCATATCCAGTCCTAACTGTTGCCTCCTGGCCTGCATACAAATTTCTCAAGAGGCATTTAGGTGGTCTGGTATGCCCATCTCTTTCAGAATTTTCCAGTTTATTGTGATCCACACAGTCAGAGGCTTTGGCATAGTCAATAAAGCAGAAATAGATGTTTTTCTGGAACTCTCTTGCTTTTTCCATGATCCAGTGGATGCTGGCAATTTGATCTGGTTCCTCTGCCTTTTCTAAAACCAGCTTGAATATCTGGAAGTTCATGGTTCACATATTGCTGAAGCCTGGCTTGGAGAATTTTGAGCATTACTTTACTAGCATGTGAGATGAGTGCAATTGTGTGGTAGTTTGAGCATTCTTTGGCATTGCCTTTCTTTGGGATTGGAATGAAAGCTGACTTTTCCAGTCCTGTGGCCACTGCTGAGTTTTCCAAATTTGCTGGCATATTGAGTGCAGCACTTTCACAGCATCATCTTTCAGGATTTGAAATAGCTCTACTGGAATTCCATCCACTAGCTTTGTTCGTAGTGATGCTTTCTAAGGCCCACTTGACTTCACATTCAAGGATGTATGGCTCTAGGTGAGTGATCACACCATCATGATTATCCAGGTCGTGAAGATCCTTTTTGTACAGTTCTTCTGTGTATTCTTGCCATCTCTTCCTAATATCTTCTGCTTCTGTTAGGTTCATACCATTTCTGTCCTTTATCGAGCCCATCTTTGCATGAAATGTTCCCTTGGTATCTCTAATTTTCTTGAAGAGATCTCTAGTCTTTCCCATTCCGTTGTTTTCCTCTATTTCTTTGCATTGATCACTGAAGGAGGCTTTCTTATCTCTTCTTGCTATTCTCTGGAACTCTGCATTCAGATGCTTATATCTTTCCTTTCTCCTTGGCTTTTCACTTCTCTTCTTTTCACAGCTATTTGTAATGCCTCCCCAGACAGCCAGTTTGCTTTTTTGCATTTCTTTCCCCTGGGGATGGTCTTGATCCCTGTCTCCTGTACAATGTCACGAACCTCTGTCCATAGTTCATCAGGCACTCTATCTATCAGATCTAGTCCCTTAAATCTATTTCTCACTTCCACTGTATAATCATAAGGGATTTGATTTAGGTCATACCTGAATGGTCTAGCAGTTTTCCCTGCTTTCTTCAATTTCAACCTCAATTTGGTAATAAAGAGTTCATGATCTGAGCCACATCAGCTCCTGGTCTTGTTTTTGTTGACTGTATAGAGCTTCTCCATCTTTGGCTGCAGAGAATATAATCAATCTGATTTTGGTGTTGACCATCTGGTGATGTCCATGTGTAGAGTCTTCTCTTGTGTTGTTGGAAGAGGGTGTTTGCTATGACCAGTGCATTTTCTTTGCAAAACCCTGTTAGTCTTGCCCTGCTTCATTCTGTATTCCAAGGCCAAATTTGCCTGTTACTCCAGGTGCTTCTTGACTTCCTACTTTGGCATTCCAGTCCTCTATAATGAAAAGGACATCTTTTTTGGGTGTTAGTTCTAAAAGGTCTTGTAGGTCTTCATAGAACAGTTCAACTTTAGCTTCTTCAGCGTTACTGGTTGGGGCATAGACTTGGATTACTGTGATATTGAATGGTTTGCCTTGGAAACGAACAGAGATCATTCTGTCGTTTTTGAGATTGCATCCAAGTACTGCATTTCGGACTCTTCTGTTGAACATGATGGCTACTCCATTTCTTTTGAGGGATTCCTGCCCACAGTAGTAGATATAATGGTCATCTGAGTTACATTCACCCATTCCCGTCCATTTTAGTTCACTCATTCCTAGAATGTTGACGTTCACTCTTGCCATCTCCTGTTTGACCACTTCCAATTTGCCTTGATTCATGGACCTGACATTCCAGGTTCCTATGCAGTATTGCTCTTTACAGCATTGGACCTTGCTTCTATCACCAGTCATATCCACAGCTGGCTATTGTTTTTGCTTTGACTCCATCCTTTTATTCTTTCTGGAGTTATTTCTCCACTGACCTCCAGTAGCATATTGGGCACCTAATGACTTGGGGAGTTCCTCTTTCAGTATCCTATCATTTTGCCTTTTCATACTGTTCATGGGGTTCTCAAGGCAAGAATACTGAAGTGGTTTGCCATTCCTTTCTCCAGTGGACCACATTCTGTCAGACCTCTCCACCATAACCCGCCCATCTTGGGTTGCCCCGCGGGCATGGCTTAGTTTCATTGAGTTAGACGAGGCTGTGGTCCTAGTGTGATCAGATTGACTAGATTTCTGTGAGTATGGTTTCAGTGTGTCTGCCCTCTGATGCCCTCTTGCAACACCTACCATCTTACTTGGGTTTCTCTTACCTTGAGTTGGGGGTATCTCTTCACGGCTGCTCCAGCAAAGCACAGCCACTGCTCCTTACCTTGGATGAGGGGTATGTCCTCCCGCCACCCTTCCTGACCTTCAACGTGGGATGGCTCCTCTAAGCCCTCCTGCGTCGGCACAGCCACACTCCTTGGACGTGGGGTTGCTCCTCCCGGCTGCCGCCGCTGACCTCGGGCATGGGATTGCTCCTTCCTGCTGCCGCCCCTGGCCTCGGGTTCTGCCCCTGGCCTCAGGTGCCGCCCCTGGCCCTGGACACGGGGTGGCTCCTCTCAGCCGCCTCCCTGACCTCGGATGCAGGGTATCTCCTCCTGGCTGTCACCCCTTATACAGTGTCTATATAATATTTCTAACATAAATATTGGAAATAACAACTTTAATGATTTTATATATGTAGATAGTAGTTGAAAACAAAACCATGCACAAGACACTTTTCACTTTGGGCTTTTAGGTGTCACTCTTATCCTGATCCCAGCATCATTCTGGAATATGAAAGGGTTACAAATATTAAGGATTCCGTGTTTTGAATGTTTGTCAGTGGCCTTTCCCATGCTGTCTGCATTTGCGGGTTTGCCTTTGGGGTAGGACTTGGTGGCAGTGTGGTGTTCCTGGCCTTATCCCGTACCCTTCTCTTCTATACATGAGCTGGCCAGATCCTTAAGGGCAGTGAGCAGGACTGTGGGCATGCGGTGAGAATAGGGACTCTGCATGTGAGTTGTCTGCTTTCCACCAGCATGAGAAAATAGTAAGTCATGTCTGTGAAAGTTGGTCCTGTTGGAGGCCTCCTGGCTTAACCACAGCTGAGCAGCACCATCTGCTTGGGAACAGCCAATTTGTTGTTTGTTTTACACTGACTTTATTAAAGTTACCCAAGGGAGAGTAGGAAGGGCCTTATTTGGAAACTTGTTTCCTTGAAAACCCACATGATTTAGTGAAAAGAATACTAGAAAAGGCCTCCCAAGGCCCAAGTTCTAGCCCCACCCATGGTCGGAGCTGTATAGTTTTATAAACTGGTAATTCCTCTGAGCTCTGGTGATCTCAACTGCACAATAGGAATAATGCTTCTCCTGTGTGTCAGAGCTGTTATGAGAATCACATCAAATCACATCATGGCTAATGATAAGTGCACTGTATAACTTGGTATGTTAGGTTTTTTTTTAAAGGGCTGTTGTTCATCTTGGATTTAAATGATTTAAGACTTTCTGCATCTGTAGAGCTCTGCTGAGGGAAAATTAGATATCCCGTTGTAGATTAACCCACTGAGATGGTGGCCAGGGCAATTCTTGTGCCTGAGAATGTGTATCAAGTCAGTCTTTAAAAGCATTGGTCCAGGCTTTCTTATCTGGAGTCTTCGAAAGCCACTACATCTCTCACTCGTTAGAAATGAAAGACTCATGAGTAAGATGTATCCTTCTATTTTAGACCTAACAATGTGTTAAGTTTTATGTTCCTGAGATGAACTCATCAGCATCAACTCATCAACAGTGTTAAAAGGAGGATATAGTTCTACATAGATGAACAGATTGTTATTAAAGGTTACCGGGCCTTTATTGAGACTATGGCACCTGGTTCCTTTTTCTTCTAAGGGTTTAGAATATATAATCCAAGTCATTTATTCTCTTGCTAAAAATTCCAGAAAAAGCAGAAACTTACTTTGTCATTTTCTTTTCTTACACACTGATATTTTCTAAAGGTGATTCAATTTAATTAGTGAAATGATTTTTAGTTCAACTCTGGCAAGGTATGGGTTCCAGTGAGAAGCCTCTGCTATAATTTTTAGATATCTTTGTTGTTATTGTTTTGTTTTAACTATTAAGGAGCATCAATGGCATTAAAAATAAACTATCATTTCCAAGCATTGTATTGCTAATTAGTGTTTTTATTGTTTTGATTATCCTGTTGTTTAGAAGTTGTTTGATTGCTTTATATTTTTTTTAATGTCTCTGTGTATTTCCTGGACATTTTCCCTACTTTTTATCTCAATCAAAACTTTCTTATATCTACAGCAAAAGTATTGAGAGAATGACTATTTTTAAAAATTACCTTAAATTGCTCACATTTTTTTAAAAACAAATATTTTCAACTTCATGTTTTAAGTTTCAGGTGAAGAGTGTAGGAGAGACTGTAGAAAACATTACTTTTGGAGAAAGTTCATCTTTTGATTCCACAGATTGAAAATCAGATTTTCACTAGGATTTGACAGCATATGGAAATTGACATCTCCTAAGATTTGGAGACACCAAAATAGAAAGTAAGGCCAGATTTATTTTCACTTTTAATATTCTGGCTCTATTATCTTAAATAAACTGGTCTTTAGCGATTATTTTTTCCTCATCTAAGAATTAAGTAAACTTGTTATAGAAAATATAGAAAATCTAAAAATATCTAAATAATAAAATAAAATTTAATGGGTAGTTCTACAACCCATTATATATGGTTATGTTTGATGTTAAATAATGGTTGACATTTCAATATATTTCTTGCTTATATTTTTTTCAGTGTTTCTCACATATCTTTCTATATACATCTATATATATGTGTGTATATATATATATATATATATATATATATATATATGTAAAATCAGGCCTTCGTTTATACCCTTATAGTTTGCTTTTTCTTTTACTATTCCATTATAAGCATTTGTAGAAGAATAAACTGAAAAAGTCATTAAATATTCAATAGTATATTAAAAGGCTGTATATTAGTCTTTATATGGGCATGATATAATTAATTTTACTGCTCTATTATCGTTAGGTAAGGACAAATTTTTTTACTATTATTAATAACCTTTGAATGAATACTCCCTAAACAAATTATTTTTAATTGTTTCCTTGGAACTATCAAAGACTTTTTGTATTCATCTTATCAAATTGGATTTTTTTCTATATCAAAGATATTAACCTTTGTTGAAGGAAGTTTTCACTTACTAGTTAGAGTGTTAGAAACATTAGTTTCATTTAGTTAAAAACATTAATTAGAATATTTTCAAAATGTTCTTAGCTATTTTTCACTCCATAAATATTTATGGAGTTCCTCCTCTGGGCTAGGGATGCTAGGCAGCAAGATAAATACGTCTCAGCCCTCACCAGACATACAGCATAAGTCTAGAGAAGGTCTTACAATTTTTCTTAAACTAAATTCTAAAATCACTTTGGCAAGTTAACAAAGACACAGAGATTTTAACTGTAATGACTCTAAACCCATGAAATAGAGAAGAATTGACACTTAAAAAATTAAGTCTTCTATATCTGAGACACGAAAGACCTATTTGCATATTCTTTTATTATTTTCAGTGAAGAACTGTACTAGTCTTCATTTGTTCCTGAGTATTTTGTTTTGTTTTCTGTTTGGCCACTAAGTTGTGTTCGACTTTCTGAGACACCATGGGCTGTCCATAAGATTTTCCAGGCAAGGATACTGGAGTGGGTTGCTATTTCCTTCTCCAGGGGATCTTCCCAACCCTGGGAATCTTCCTGACCTGGAAATGGAAACTGCAGCTCCTGCGTCTCCTGCATTGCAGGCGGATTCTTTACCACTGAGCCACCAGGGAGGCGCTTGTTTTTAATTACAGTTTTCCCTGGGGAGAATTCTATGTTTTTGTAGTACTTGGAAAAAAAATTTTTTTTTTTCTACTTAATTTTCTGTTAAGTGGTAATAGAATCCACCTGCCAGTGCAGGAGATGCAAGTTCCATCCCTGGTCAGGAAAATCCCCTGGAGAAGGAAATGGCAACCTACTCCAGTATTCTTGTTTAGGAAATTCCATGAATAGAGGAGCCTGGCGGGCTACAGTCCATGGGGTCGTCAAAGAGTTAGACACTACTGATTGACTAAACAAGAAACATATGTAGTGTGTCTTTGAAATTACCAATTGTATGAAGCTCAGCAAGTTATGCAAGTCTTGGTCTTGGTTTCTCAGTGTGTGAGAAAGGGCATAAGCCCACTTTATGGAGTTGTTATGGTATCTACCTTATGGTGGCTTCCCTGGTGGGTCAGGTGGTAAAGAATCCGCTTGCATTGCGAGAGACCTGGCTTCCATCCCTGGGTTGGGAAGATCCCCTGGAGAAGGGAATGGCTACTTATTCCAGTATTCTTGCTTGGAGAATTCCATGGAGCCTGGCAGGCCCAGTCCATGGGGTCACAGACAGTCTGACATGACTGAGCGACTTTCACTTAACTCATGGAGTTGTTAAGATCTAATGAGCTGTGTAGTAAGGAATTTACCATGATGCCTTGCACATAGTAAGCATTTAATAAGTGATAGATTATTACCATTTCTTTAAGTTTTTAAAATTATTTGCTTATTTCAATTTAGATGTCTCCCACTACAATGATCATTTTTCCTTTGTAAACTTAGATACTGTTATTCCAAGTATAAAACTTTATTGTTGGAGTCATTATTATAATTACATGACAGATTTTACCTATTATGATTCTTCTTGTTCCATTTAAATGTTCAATTCTAATTCTTCTATGTCTGAAATTATTTTTGTGACCCCAGCTTTGTTTTTATTGTGATTGTGTGATATTGAAGGATATCTTTTTCTTTTTAATCTTTCTTTGTCCTTTTAATTGTGTTTCTG
Source organism: Capricornis sumatraensis (assembly GCF_032405125.1). Lineage (NCBI taxonomy): Eukaryota > Metazoa > Chordata > Mammalia > Artiodactyla > Bovidae > Capricornis > Capricornis sumatraensis. Next base: position 65,230,012 of record NC_091069.1, on the reverse strand, counting down.
TTAGCAGCATACATCTAAAATGGTTTATCCCAATCTTAAATATTTTGTTTAAAATAGCTCTCTACTAATATTTTGTGTGGCAATTATATCTTACATGTGTTGGAACATTTTTATGCTTTATGATTCTTTTGTTTTTTTTCTGTTGCTTTAAAGATTGTTTCTTTTTTCTTTCCTTGCATCCTTTCTCCTTTTCTTCTTTTTGTTTTTTCTCCTTTAGTTGTTTATAAGGTATACAAGTGTTTTTAACACTAGTAACTACCTTTATATTAAAATGAAACAAAATGAAACTTTGAAAACTATATTTCTCTAATTACCAGAAGGGAGAAAAAGCTGCTTTTGATTAACCACTATGTAAGATGAAGAAATGGCTTTTTACTACTTTCCTTTCGTTACATTACTCCAGTTTGTGTTACTATATCTCAAGTGTTAGATCTGGATAGTAAATATAATAATGATTTTTGAAAAACACTATGATTCTTTTCTCATAAGAACTTTTTGGAAAAAAATCATCTTAATAATGACATTAAAAATTTAGATTTAATATTGCATTCATTTATTTCATGTCAGTGCTTTATTTTAAAAATTTTTGAGTATTCTCTTAGCTTAAATATGCCTCCCAAGTATTTTCTTTTTTTAACAACAACAACAACAAAAGGATTGTATTACCCGAGCCCTTATGTATCTGAGAATATCTTTTTGTTGCCTTTGTGGATGTACCACAGTTGCTTGTATATAGAGTTTATGGGTCACAAACTTTTCCCCATAAAATTGTGTAGACATTGTTATACTGTCAAATACTATTTAATGAAGCCCACTAGAAGTGTATGACCAGCTTGACTTTTTCAGTTTGTAACTAACCTATATTTCTTTTAAGATACAAATAGGATAGTTTTATATTTTTAGAGCCCCTTCCTCCCTTTTTATGTAGGTGTCCACGTGTGGGCTCTCCATTTTCTGTCTTCCATTGTCTTCGTTTCCTGACTCATTATTTTGTTGTTCTTTTTCTCTGGCCTCTATAGAAATGAACCTAATATTGGCTTCACTGTAAGTGACCATATTTTTTCCACATACTCTGTGCATTTCCTCTTTTTTAAGAAAATAATTTTAACTGTTTATTTAAGTTTTGGCTGTCTTAGGTGCTGGTTCTTTGTTGCTGTGTGGGCCTTTCTCTAGGTTCCATGAGTGAGGGCTACTCTCTGGCTCTGTTGCACGGCCTTGTCATTGCAGTGGCTTGTCTTGATGGGCTCTAGGGTGCACGGGCTTCAGCAATTGTGATTCCTGGGCTCCAGAGCACAGTCAGTAGTTGTGGAGCATAGGCACAGCCGCTCTGCGTCATGTGGGATCTTCCTGGATCAGGGGTAGAGCCAGTGTCTCCTTCATTGGCAGGTGGATTCTCTATCACTGAGCCACCAAGGAAGCCTTGTATATTTCCTCTTTAATGAAGATTCATTCATAGTAACAGAATTCTGGATCGCTTTCAGTCTTCTGTTAATTCGTTCAACTCCTTTATCACTTGCACATGTGTCTCAACTAACTCTTTCAAACTAGTCTGTTTCCTGATCATTTTATCATTGATCTCTTGCTTTTGAGGACAGATTTTCTAAAGTTTTATTGAGAACATTAAGGAGGTGCTTTTTCCCCTTCTTTAATTAAGGGGACAGCCCCTTTTATTGTGCTTTTCCTCTGCTTTTTGTGTGCTGTTGTCCTCTGATTTTATGTTGGAGAATCTTCTGCTACACTCTTTTGCATTGGTTTCCCTATCCAAGAGTGAGATGTGATTATCCAGACCAAATTTTGTGACTGAACCATGCTGATCAGTGAATCCTTCTTGGAGTACCACTGTTTGCTTTGTTATTAGAATTCTTCTCAGATCTTAAGCTTATAGCTAACCGTTCAATATCAAACAATCATCCATCTTGTGCATCTTGTGACATTCGAGTTTTTTCCTCTGTTTTGGTTATCTCAAACTGAGAAGTTCCGAGCATCCTTCAGATCTTCTTGTTCCACAAGTAATACATAAAATCTATCCCAACAGCATCTCTTCCAGGCCAGGGCTCTTTTTGACTGAGACACTTTTATCTCAGATTCAATATGTCACTACCTATTTCACCTCTTTGTGTGATGTCTTACTAAAATTGAAGCCTATGGTACTGTATAGCACACAGAAATGTTATGTGGTCAATGTTATGTGGCAACCTGGATGGGAGGGGAGTTTAGGGGAGAATGGATACATGTATATGTATGGCTGAGTCCTTTTGCTGTTCACCTGAAATTGTCACAACATGGTTAATCAGCTATACTCCAGCATAAAATAAAAAGTAAAAAATAAATGAATTAAAATAAAATTGAAGCCTTTGAAAGAATACAGGACAGGAGAGACTGAAAGGGATTGAGAATGGGGTGAAGTGAAGTGAAGTGAAGTCGCTCAGTCGTGTCCGAGTCTTTGCGACCCCGTGGACTGTAGCCCACCAGGCTCCTCCGTCCATGGGATTCTCCAGGCAAGAGTACTGGAGTGAGTTGCCATGTCCTTCTCCAGGGGATCTTCCTGACCCAGGGATCGAACCCAGGCCTCCCACATCGTAGGCAGCCGCTTTAACCTCTGAGCCACCAGGGAAGCCTGGCGCCGTGAAAATGGATTAGCTCTGGTGACTTCATAAAGCAGTGTCTACTCACTTCCTGGTTCTGTGGCCAGCAAGGCCCCCATATTACTGGAAAGAGGTATCCAGTGAAGGGGACTGGAACATCCCAGCTTTTTTACCCTCCAAACTCCCTGTCTTATGTTAGGGCTCCATTCAGTTTTGCATGACATGAAATTTCTCCTGGAATATTTCAGATTATTTGTTAACATATCTGGTTTCCACAGCTGTAGCAACTTCTCTTTTTTCCCCCTCTGTATTTCAAGGATATGAAGAGAAAGGTGAAACAGATACTCAGGAATAAACCTCTACCTTAACACAGAAACATACATAGTAAGATCCATAAAGAGAAGTGCCCCAAGGACTGCAGGTAAAACAGTGAGCCAAAAGTACACCTTCAGTAATCATTAGAGGATCAGAACCAAGGCTTCTCTGAGGATCCAAGGGTGATTGCTCTAGTATCATTCATGTGAGAATAGTGGATACAATTATTATGTTCATATTAGAGAATCCAGAGGACTTACCATGAATAATGAATAAAAGGAATATATGAGGGAATTGGCAAAGAGCTTTAAGAAGCTGAGGATCTGGCATTTTGGGTCAGCTGATGATATTTAGAAGATCTTTGCAATTCTATTTATTAATCTGCTTATTTCATAAATTAAATAATCTGTTCATTGAGGTCTCAGCTGTGTGTTGAAAATAACATTTCAGGAAAATTGTCTGTAGATTCTCAAGTATTGAGCATCCCAGGGGAGTCATTTTTAAAGATATCTCTCATTCATGCATGCAGCTTTCGAATTCACATTCTTGTCCCTGTTAAGAATAGAGCAGCTGTTTCTGCAACTGCAGGAGACTCTTCCACTTAGATTGAGGTCTGTCACTGTCATTTTATGGCAGATTAAACACAGAGTTAGTTGTCAGTTTCAGAAAGAGTTAAATATTGCGTGTTGTTGTACATCTTTAATCTAGAGCTCCTTTTCAAAGCACAGTTGGGGCCCCTCCTCTGAGCCTCCCTCCCTCCTCTTAGTCCTTGGGCTCCCTGATTGGGAGAAATCTGAAGGCATCTTAGTGTCTTCCAACCTTGGGATGACCATGCTAAAATGGTAGGAAACATGAAGCCAAATCTAGAATCAAGAGGAAGATTTGGGAAGTGGTATGTAAATAAGGGTTGGTGTATGGTCAGTTCCCCCAAGATGGCAGTTCTCTTGCTCTCTGGACATCCTCTGCTCCTCTGGGCCTGCTTCAGTGACACCCAGATCACGTGACTGACTTGCCTACATATTTTCTCTGGCCCCAGCTAGTGATTATTCTAGCCCTGAATCAGAACATCTCTACCATGGAAGCTTACCAAAGGGGTGGTGATGGACATGCTCCATCTGCTAGTTTCCATGGTAACTGATAAGGCAAGCTGCCTTCAATTCCCCTTATAACTGCTAACCTTCCTCTTGCCCCAGGAGTGAGGACTCATGGAGTTTCACTCCAGGACCTTGCCTCAGACATGTAAGGTTCCCTGAGCCATTCATTCAAGGTTGTCTGCCCTTGCTGACTCTGGGCTCTTTCTTCAGTCTTGAAGATGGGGAGTACCGGGTATGTAGTCCTGTGCAGTGCAAACCAGTTAGTTGGCAATCAGAGCCAAAGGGCCAGGGGTTAGACCACCCAATTCACCTGTCCTGCTCACATAGGCGGCTTCCTCTATCTCAGGGGCGGAGTTAAAGGTTGAAGAACACTAAGGCCAAGAAGGACTACTTAAAAGTCACCCAGAAAGCTGAGCCCAGAGAGCAGGGCAGATGGCCCAGGAGACTGGGGAAAAGAAATCTGGTCAAGAGAGGCAGTCTACGGCTGTGACAGACCATTAAACCCTATGAAAGTAAGACTTATGGATGAGTCATTTTGAAAGTTCTGTATTTGGCAGAAACACTTTGCAGTCAATAACCTTATGATTAAAATAAGGTCTTTGTTCAATAAGAGAGTTGGCTGAACACTTTATCTTTCCAAATGCCCTCCCATTTATTCTGAATTAGCTTGTTCACACTTTAATGGATAAAAATTTCCATTTTAGGGTTTTATATATGATTATGCACTGCAGTTAACGCGTCTTTTTGGGAAAGGTTTTACAATGTGGTTTTATTTGTTTGCTAGTCAAATTTATTACGGTAATACTTTTACCATCCTCATTTAATCTTTAGATTTCTCTTAAAAAAATTCAATTCACCATTATATTTTGCTACTCAGCTAAGGTGGCAGGGGTAGGGGTGGGGGTCCAGTTTCACTGTGTATACACTCTTACTGGCTTTGCTTTGAATGTTTTATTAAGAGGAAAGTGAAATCGGATTTTACAGAAATAAATCATTTAGCCATATTAAGATTTGAAAGAGTTGTACATAGTTTACTGTCAGCCACTATCATGGAAATAGAAAAAGGGGGAAATAACACCCCACAATATAATTTAAAACTTGTCAGTTCTTCAAAATTTTGTTGAGGAAAGGCTTCTTTTTCTTATTTTAGAACAGCAAGATTGGATGAATAAGTTATATCTGGTTATTTCCTCATTAACCATTCTCTCAGAGTCACTTTTAATATGAAAATACAAAACAATAATTGTTACTTCCAGGGAGTATACTCCCTGGAGGAGGGCCTGGCAGCCCACTCCAGAATTCTTGCCTGGAGAGTCCCCATGGACACAGGAGCCTGATGGGCCACAGTCCATGGGGTCATAAAGACTTGGACACAACTGAGCAACTCAGCACAGCACTGCACAGGGAGTATACTAGGAAACAGTATATCTTGCATATGTATAAGTATAAAATAAATATTCCTTTATGTGATTTTATACAGAGATTGTATATAGATGGACTTCTGAATTTATTATTTATTTTAAAGTTTAAAATATTTCTGTGGTTCTCAGAAATAAAGCATATAGTCCATCTACATATTTTTCTTTTTCAGTTCAGTTCAGTTGCTCAGTCATGTCTGGCTCTTTGCAACCCCATGAATCGCAGCACACCAGGCCTCCCTATCCATCACCAACTCCCGGAGTCCACCTAAACCCATGTCCATTGAGTCAATGATGCCATCCAACCATCTCATCCTCTGTCATCCCCTTCTCCTCCTGCCCTCAATCTTTCCCAGCATCAGGGTCTTTTCCAGTGAGTCAACTCTTTGCATGAGGTGGCCAAAGTATTGGAGTTTCAGCTTCAACATCAGTCCTTCCAATGAACACCCAGGACTGATCTCCTTTAGGATGGACTGGTTGGATCTCCTGCAGTCCAAGGGACTCTCAAGAGTCTTCTCCAACACCACACTTCAAAAGCATCAATTCTTCAGCACTCAGCTTTCTTCACAGTCCAACTCTCACATCCATACATGACCACTGGAAAAACCATAGCCTTGACTAGACAGACCTTTGTTGGCAAAGTAATGTCTCTGCTTTTTAATATGCTGTCTAGGTTAGTCATAGCTTTCCTTCCAAGGAGTAAGCGTCTTTTAATTTCATGGCTGCAATCACCATCTGCAGTGATTTTGGAGCCCTAGAAAATAAAGTCTGACACTGTTTCCACTGTTTCCCCATCTATCTGCTGTGAAGTGATGGAACTGGATGCCATGATCTTAGTTTTCTGAATGTTGAGCTTGAAGCCAACTTTTTCACTCTCCTCTTTCACTTTCATCAAGAGGCTCTTTAGTTCTTCTTCACTTTCTGCCATAAGGGTGATGTCATCTGCATATCTGAGGTTATTGATATTTCTCCTGGCAATCTTGATTCCAGCTTGTGCTTCTTCCAGCCCAGCGTTTCTCATGATGTACTCTGCATGTAAGTTAAATAAGCAGGGTGACAATATACAGCCCTGATATACTCCTTTTCCTATTTGGAACCAGTCTGTTGTTCCATGTCTGTTGTTCCAGTCTGTTGCTTCCTGACCTGCATACAGGTTTCTCAAAAGGCAGGTCAGGTGGTCTGGTATGCCCATCTCTTGAAGAATTTTCCACAGTTTATTGTGGTCCACATAGTCAAAGGCTTTGGCATATTAAGACCTATATAGTTGTTGCTTCTTTTGCCTTTGGATATATCTTTCTTACATATTTATGTGGATTTGTTTTAACATTCATGGCATGGCAGTTTAAACCCTGGGAAGTTATGGAACTTCATGTGGATCAAATGTTTCACACCAAACTCAAGTGCACCTAGAAAACACTCTCTCACAGCCCAGGAAAAATGAGTCCATCACTGTTGATTCATTGGTCATTGATTTTATACAAAATTTTAATTTAACTTTTTAATTTTTATAATTTTTTTCTGAATTGATGATTGATCTGATTGTGTTTTAGAGTTGTCCTTAAAAAGAGAAGGAATGATAATTTATCTAATGCTCAAACCCTGTCAAAGTACCTTTGTACTTCCTGTCCAATAAAAGTCTTCTTTAAGCTCTTGATAGATGCTGAATTTTTATTTTTATGTTATTAATGCACAGCAGATATTTTAAACTTTAGTTCATATGATTGTGCTTGAAATATAGTTAATAGGAAAGGTACTATACAAATAAAATCAAATTCTATATACCACCATATATCCATATACAAATCATCCGTCCAAATTTATATTCTTTAAAAATATTTGTAAATGTTACTCCAAATACTCATTTGGTAGATTCATTATTGAAACTTTATGTAAAATTCATCCTCTATAGAAAGAAAGCTGTTCAGGATCTTTAGAATTCTTCAACATGCCTTAATAATTGTGTTTGAGTAATGTTTTACATTTATAGGAGTTTTAAAAAGGCAGGTGCAATGTGACATATCAGAAGAAGCAAATTAAACTCTTGTAAAGCACAGCTGGAATGCTAAAAATGTGTATTTGTAATTTAAATATGTGACACCATCACACTGTAAAATCAGTTCATAATTAGAAAACATCTGTTTTTTCCAATATGATGCCTAATAGTATATTTAAATAATTTAGAATGCAATAAGAAAAAAGTCAAGGAACAATAAGTGATCCATGGACATTTTTTGCCTTTGTTTTAATGCTGTATATAAGATCTTGGATGAACATAGCCCTTTGGCATAACCTATAACTGTGCAGCTACTTTTTGTATAGACTATAATCATCAATGATGAAATGCATATGCCAAACATATGTGGTGTTGTGACCTTAGCGTGTTAGTCAAAAAAATAAATAAATGACTGAAACCAGGTTGTGTAGACTGTAGTTTTAAAAAGGATTTACACGCTGATATTTTTCTCTCTCGCCATTCCTTTTTGTTGTTGTTTGTTTGTTTTAATTAAAAGACATTGAAACAAATGCAAGTTGATGATTTTAACAGAAAATGTATGTGAATGTGTTGCAGATACAGGAGAGCTGTTGAGTTGTATGAATTCTGGAAATATACTTGAACCAGGTAAAATATGGAGTTAAAACTTAGCAGGATCAATTTGAGTTTAGCTAATAAAGTTTGAACAAAACCACAATTTCTCAAATGAAGTTAACATGGTAGATTAGCCACACATCTGTCATCAGTGTTCACATAGGAAGGTATTTATATATGTGTGATGAAAACTCGAATGGGTATTTTTATTCTAACTGAAATGTGCACGCTGAATAGTCTCTTGGTTTATTGGCAGTAAATTGTGTAACTTTTTTTGTGGGGGGAACCACAGTCCAAGTATTTGTTTCAGATATGGACAAACCAAATGTGTCCTGGAAGGTTCTGTTTTTGGTATTACCAGCCTGTGTCTGGGAAGGTTTGCAAATGCAAAAAATAAATAAATAAAAAGCAAAAAAAAAAAAAAAAAAAAGGCAGTTGCAGCAGCTAAGAAACTGAATAAAAGCAGTTAGTAATACGGGTCAAGAGTACTTTTTAAGCTCAGTCACCAGGCTGTGGTGAGTAAATTAAATGCAGCAAGACCTGCCTGACAAGGAAATTTGCTGGAGGGAGGCAGTGTATTATAAAGCACAGACTTACCTTTCTTTTTCAGTGCAGTTTTAGCACTTTCATTCTTGCATGGGGTGTTGGGGGGGGGGCGCGGAAAATTCACTTTTTTTTGCTGGGATAGAGTGCTACAAAGTTAGTCTGCTACTATTTATATTCATCTACTTTGAATCGCCTCATATCCACCTTTGCTGCTGCAGCCCACCACTCTCCATTCATCAGTTTACGCATTGTGCGCCAGGGCAAATAATGACAGAATATCTAGCTAAAGAAGGGGTACTTAATCAGCAATCAAGATTCAATTTGTTTTAATTTTAGCAGGTGTTTGTGAGGTACATTGATGGGAGAGATAATATGTGCTGCTTTCATTAGCTCTCTTGTTTTTGTGCTTGAACATTTAAGAGCCAGATGTTCGGAGGTGAGCTGATCAGAATATTAAGTCTCCAGAGGTTGGTTTCCATAGTGTTTTACATTCCTTTCTTTATCTCCCTCTATTCACCCTGAGCTCTGAGGTGCAAGTGCTTGCAATGACAGACTCTATCTCTGCATCCTGCTCAACTAAGGCTTTAAATTACTGGCTAACTCTCTACATAAAATAGTTTGGTTTAATAATCTGTCATTAATTCTTGGACTCTAGGTCAAGCCTTGTTTCTCATTCAGAACTGTTTTCCCTGAAAATCTGTTTTAGAAATTATTTGTGTAAGCAGCTAGTATTTCATCAGGATATTTTCCTGAAGCAAAAACACAAGCACTACATAAGCTACAAAGGTAATGACCCCATCATCTTGTTAAATCAATATCCAAACTTGATCAGTGCTCTGTCATCAACTAGTCAAAACACAACAGTGATGACAACATCATGGCATGAACAATAACAGCAGGGTCATTTGAAATTGGTAGCTTTGTTGAGTCTGAAAGTTATTACTTCTTTCGAGGAAGTGTGAGTATTCCTACATGAAATTATTTTATAATGTAATTTAAGATTACTATGTTAAGGTTTGCAATAAACCATTAATAGGACTTGGAGAAGATCTCATCAGTAGTTAGGCTTTGTTTTACAATTTTAACTCAATTGTAACTGAATTTAGCTTTTATTTAAGGGCTTTTCTAGTTATGTTTGGATAATCTGCACTTTTTTTTTGGTTCTCCCATATGTTAGGAACATGAATTTCCTTTCTGCTGAAAAACAAGCCTACCAATAAAGAGTTAATTGAATTGGCATTGGCAAGATATTTTCTCCCACTATTAATTGTTCTCTGTTTACTTTGATGCTCAAGGATTGTAGTGTTTTACAAGCATATTTTCTTAATTGCGTCACCTTGTACTATAAGTATGTCAGAGGGGAAACATTTGCAAGTGATTAGATATGGACCTGTGTGTCACCAAATGTATGAGGTACATACCCTTATAGGATATAATTGTGATCTTTTAATATGCGGCCATTGACCCAGACTTGTTATTATCTATTATAGTTTATAATAATGTATCTCTTTATGATTAAATGATGATGCCCGGCAGAACACTATGATTAGCATTTCAGTTATTTATAGATTATGTCAGAGCAGTAATAAACATAAAATGCTGTTAATGTGTGGCTAATGAAATCTGGACATGAACAAGTTTATGAATTGATATAATTCATTTGAGTGTTCTAACTGAGCCGCCGGTTCTCGTCATAATTCAAAAGCTTAGCAGGGTTCACCGATTAGGTGGTAGACTAATTTGCTACAAAAAGTCAATGGGTTTTCATCGTCTTGGGCCATCATACCCAGCATGGCTGATTGCATAAGGACTATACAAAGTAATTCTCATAAATATATTTATTAAGCTTAACGTGTTTCGTAAGGGTAGGACAGACTCAACTATTACACACCATATGTAGATCAAAAATCACAGTGTTAATTAAATATCCAAAAAGATATATATGGAAAAAATCAGGAAAGGCTAGAGAATTATTTGATTATTAAAGGAGGAAAACTGGAGTGATTCAGAAACAAATGCTGATGAAGGCTGTAAAACGAAGGTGCCTTTTTCTTCCCTCAGGGTGCTCGTCAAGCTCACATTAAATTCTGTTTGACCAGCAATGACTGGAAGCTGCAAGCTGCATTTCTCAGGCTGTTAGTACAAGCTTCATGTCTGGGGCTCAGTTCCAGCCACCAAAGAAAGTTTGTGCTTTGTTCTAATGATGTTGATATATTTGATGGAAAAGGCTGTTTTTAAGACCAAATGTGAATTTATTCTCAGGAAACAAAATCTGAAGGTGTCTCGTAGGTTCATAGAGATCAGTCTTTATGGCTAGAAAGAGACCACTCATCCTCAGCTTATGGGAAATAGTTCCTGGGCTCTCAGGCAGCAAGGTCTATCTCCCTTGCATAGAGTACTGCCACATTGCATGGAGTACTTCTAAATGTATTCTAAGAAGTCAGTTTTGAATGTTATAATGTAAAGAGAAACAATGTGTCAATTTTCCAGCTTCAGTTTGAATGCAAAATATCTGGCTTCTTCACTATGTTAGTCTGTTTAGTTTAGGCACCATTTCCATAATACCAGATCTTGCTTTTTACTAATTCATCAAGGTTAGGAGGCAAAACTAGTACAAAGAAAAGAATGATTCAAGGTGGCAGATTTGGGGTCAGGATAGTAGTAATAATAATAACTACTATTATTATCTCAGCCAACACTACCCATAACAGTGGCTTTTCAATAGTGATGATCAGTGGTTTCTGGCCATGAAATAAGTTGCCTCTGATGATACAAACTACCTTTGGGGATATTCAAGTGGAGGCTGAAAAATTAGATTAATGATAGAAATCCAGACTTGATCAGAATTTTCCAGTGTGTGTTCCGTGGATAATTAGCACCTCAAGATGCTCTATTGGAAAAAAATAAATATATATTCAAATTACTATGAGAAAACAATCTACTTTGTATACCTGTTCTAATAATTAATCTAAAATTAATATGACTACTTAATCCATATAACAGACAAGAAATAGTTAATGGACATAGTAGATGCTCAATAATTTTTGTGTGTGTGGAATGAATGTGTTCACTAATTACAATTTCCTGGGAAGTTCTTTGTCCCTGGGATTATAGCAGTTGTAATGCAACCCAAGCTTTTGCATATTAAATACAGTTGATTTTGTTACTTGTCCTGCAGCTGTGGCATAAGGGTAAATTTTTTATTTTGTTTCTGTAAAGGAACCAGGAAAACATCCAGGAAGATGGAATCTTTTGTTCTTGTTGACAGTTTTTTTCCCCTAAGGATATTCTGTCCTCAGAGTACACATTTATCCTAAATCTCAGGGGGCAGCATACATAGGCCTTCTCAGGGTTCTATGGATGGACAGTGGGGAGTGAAGGGCTCCTTGGGGCTGGAGAGCTAGGCAGAAAGGGAAGGACCAGTGCGACCTGAGATTGAGGGCACGTCATGAAGACCCAGATGAGGGATGAGGAAGCTGGTGTTGGCTGGGAGGCCATATCTGCAGGTGACTTTCTCTTCTTTCATGTTACTCCTTCTGCTTAAAATCCACACACTCCTCTTTTTCACTCTCAGCTTTTCTCTTCCTCATTTCATTTTAGGAAATACCTGTTTTCCACAAAACTAATATTCCTGCTTCTGTGGGTTTCCTAAACTTACATTCCTACCTGTAACATTATATACTTACTTCTATTGTTGACTGTTCATGTTATATTAGAAGTATGTCTATCTGTCTATAACTATTGCTTGAGTTTATCAAGGTTCTGTGTCCTGACCTGCTTTCTGTGTGTTCCAGTGCCAATCTTTTGAGTGTGACAGCATAAAATTACCTAGAATTTTAAAAAAGTGTTTGAGATCAGAACCCATACTTGGATAGTCAATTCAGTTCAACTGGATACAGACCATAAGCTTGTATTTGGAAAACAAACAAACAGAAAGAACATGAAACAAATATCTCCCCAGGGAACTCCCTTCTATTTAGGCTAGAAGCTGTCAAATATTAATTTTAAGGCCCAGTGCCTTACCAGGAAGTATAGTCCTGAGAAGTATATGAAAGCCTGGGAGGAACTGGAGCTCACCTAGTATTGAGGTTTCGCTTCTATTCAGCTGTGGATGGAAGATTTTACTAAACTCTTAAAAAAGAGATGACTGAAAAAGAAATATACCTGGGAAAGCTATACATACATATACATGTATATGGTATATGTCTGTGTATATATAATATATGTGTATGTATTATATGTAATGTTTATATGCAAACATATCTTTGTTTATTGCTTGATAAAACTTAATAATTTTAACCTAGGGTTTTGCTACGCTAAAGTAGTAAATCAGTGGAGCTAAGTTGGAAATTTCCCTGGTACCAAACTATAGATGTCTACAGGGCCTCAAAGGTAGTAATGACGGTTCTTGAGCTTCTTACAGTATTTCCAAGAGCTTAACTACCTGTGACAAGGCTGCCTATGCTGACTTAAACAAGTTTGTATCTTGTTTCCCAATAAAGTCAGCTTAAGGTGGTGCTCCTGATTTGCTCCTGATGTTCTTCATTGAAGACAGAAATATCTATACATATATGTACAATAAATGTCTTCTCATCTGACTCAGCTGGTACTGGTAGTTGTTCAATTTACTGATAAAGCTGATAAAAGAGTCATAAAAATAAGATCTATATATAGGAAGCATTTTAACGTAGAACTTTGAATATGAGCCCAATAATTGCAATTGCAGTCTTTTTTTGCATAAAGTATGCTAATACTCTAGCCTTTATGATCTTCAATTATAATTTCTTTAAAGTAGAATAAAAATTACAGATGCTTCTCAAGAAATCTGAAAGCGGATTTCTTCAGGTTTATATATATATATAATTTTTTTTTCATGGTGGCTTTCCCCAAAGCTAATATCATGTACATGTATGTGTGTGTGGATTCTTGGGGTAGTGTGGGGGTAGCTTGGCTTATCTATTTTTCTAAAGCATTGAATGAAGTTTCATGGACACAATTGATTCTTTATTTTGGCCTCATGTCTCATTAGTTTGTGGGCTATTAAAAGTGCTTTTACTCATACATAAGTACACATGCAAACATATTTGATTTACAAAATACTTTAAATTAATTGTTTTAATACAACTTATTTACCTGTTAGAATCTTTGGAAAAAAAAAAGAAGTCTTTGTCAAATGAAGTTAAAATTATTTTTCAATGATTTCCTTGACTCCAAAGTTACAGTTTAAAGAAACACTTTCTTAGATTGTTGAGTAGAAATGGCTGAGCAATAGGTTATGACCTGAGGGTGTAGGTGAGAATAAACTCTGCTCTAACATTCAAATTTCTGCTAGAGATATGCTGTTTATGCAGCTAATGTTACAGGAAAGGTATTTTTCTAACTGAGATAGACAGGAATCCAGGTCTTACAAAATTATGTCTCAGTGTATGCTTCTCTTATAGTAATATTTTGCATTTATAGAATAAAATGCTTCCAACTTTTTATTAGGTTCTTTATAAAATTCTTTTTTTTTCTCTCATAACATTTGTTATCAAGTCATTGAGGTCCTTTACTAAAGGTCTTTGTTGAAGGCCTTTTCTCTACCCTGGAATCTACTCATGAAAATGTTTCAATTCTGTACCCTTTGCTTGAGAAATATACATTTGCCATAAGTACAGCCAAACACTGAGGTCTTGGTGGACCTTGAGTCTCCTCACCTGTTACAGTTCACAAATTTTAAATTACAAACGTAGCGATTAGGCTGGGATATTACACAGATGCTTGCTCCTTGGAAGAAAAGCTATGACCAACCTAGACAGCATATTAAAAAGCAGAGATATTACTTGACCAACAAAGGTCTCTCTAGTCAAAGCTATGGTTTTTCCAATAGTCACGTATGGATGTGAGAGTTGGACTACAAAGAAAGCTGAATGCCAAAGAACTGATGCTTTTGAACTATGGTGTTGGAGAAGACTCTTGAGCGTCCCTTGGACTGCAAGGAGATCCAACCAATCCATTCTAAAGGAGATCAGTCCTGAGTGTTCACTGGAAAGACTGATACTGAAGCTGAAATTTCAATACCTTGGCCACCTGATGCAAAGAAGTTACTCATTGGAAAAGGCTCTGATGCTGGGAAAGATTGAAGGTGGGAGGAGAAGGGGATGACAGAGGATGAGATGGTTGGATGGCATCACTGACGTGATGGACATGAATTTGAGTAGGCTCTGGGAATTGGTGATGGATGGGGAAACCTGGCATGCTGCAGTCCAAGGGGGTCGCAAAGAGTCATACATGACTGAGCGACTGAACTAAACTGATTACACCTTAAGGGGATGTTAATGATCAACTATTCACGTCCTCTTCATTTCCCAGTCTCTGCCTATTTAGGTAGGTTGATGTGACTCATTCTTACCCATATGTCTTTTGTTGCTGTTTAGCCATTAAGTTGTGTCTGACTCTTTGTGACACCATAGCCTGTAGTCCAACAGCCTCTTCTGTCCATGGGATTTCTTGGGTAGGAATACTGGAATGGGTTGCCGTTTCCTTCTCTGGTGTATCTTCCTAATCCAGGGATCAAACTTGCATCTCCTGCATTGGCAGGCGGATTCTTTGCCACTGACCTGCCAGGGAAGCCCTACCCATAAGTAGGTTGGGTAAAGCAGTTAAAGGTGGGTGGACTGTCCACATTCTTGCTGTATCTCTTTCTGCCTTTTTCCGTCCGTCCTTCTGCCTTTCTTCCATCCCTCCCTCACTGTCTCCAGTGGTGTATTAGATGTGAAGGACAGTAGATGGAAGATTGCAAGATAAGACTGCGAGACTGACCTAGGCCCACATCTAGGTCACCCAGTAGAGAATGAGCCCAATCAGAAATGGTGTATACAGGATAGGGGAGATGGAGTGTTAAGTCACTGATATCTCAGGGGTCATTTCTACAGCATATATTAGCCTGTTCTGAATGATCTAGTGTTTCCTGTAGCATAAAGTTCATTAAAGGAACCAGAAGAATTTCAGTTTAATATGTTCTCACCTAGAACATATTTCTATAAAATGCTATCAACTATACTGATGAATCACATCCAGCAAAAACAGTTATGAATAGGTATTTTTGCATGTGCAAAGTTGATTGTGGGTATGTGTATGCGTTCTAAGTTGCTTCAGTCACGTCTGACCCTATGAACTATAGCCTGCCAGGCTCCTCTGTCCATGGGATTCTCCAGGCAAGAATACTGGCATGCATTGCCATGCCCTCTCCTCCAGGGGCTCCTCTTGACCCAGGGATTGAACCCGCTTCTCTTATGTCTCCTGCATTGGCAGGTGGGTTCTTTGCTACTAGCATCACCTGGGAAACCCTGTTGTGAGTATACAAGTAATCAAAGAAGAAATGGAAATGGATCAGTTATAGTAGTAGGGCCAACAAACAGCAGGAGAGGCCCTGGTTTCTCCCTCCCCCTCATTCTTGATGTTTATTAGGTATCTTCTAGCTTCTGGGTATTTTCTAAAAGCTTTACTTGGATAATCTAAATTAATCCTCACAATAGCTCAGTTATTTAGGTAGTATTATATCCCTCATTTTACAAATCAGGAAACTGAAGGCCAACGAGGGGCATTGCCCAAGGTCACATAGCTAGTAAGTGAGAGGATGAGATATGAAACCCAAGGACTGCCTCCAGAGCCCATGAAATTAGCCCCTTCGTTGTGTTACTTAAGCCAGAGTTTCTTAAATGATGTCCACCATTGTGGGTTTGTAGATTTATATGCACAGTGCTGGGGCTTTCCAGGTGGCGCTAGTGGTAAAGAACCCCCCTGCCAATGCAGGAGACATAAGAGACATGGTTTTGATCCCTGGGTCGGGAGGATCGCCTGGAGGAGGGCATGGTGACCCACTGCAGTATTCTTACCAGGACAATCCCTTAGATAGAGGAGCTTGGCAGGCTCTGGTCCTTAGGGTCAAAAATAGTTGGACACGACTGAAGCACCTTAGCAGGCATGCATGCATACATAGTGCTGGGCATGGAGCCAATACGCCAAAAAAAAAAAAAAAAAAGAAGAAGAAAAAAAATTGGTTAATTTCTAGATGCTGGGCTTCCAGAAGCCAACTCATTCTGGTCTCTGAATTGATAAGGCGGAGGGTGCACTGCCTCATTCAGGACTACTGAGGCACCTGTGTTTGCATCCCACCTTCATTGGGCTTCTTCTTTCTTGGTCAGAAATTCTGGTGGCTCCTTAAACCCAGAGAGACACCAGATGTTTAGAGCTCCTTTGGGAGAAGAAGATTATGTGTGGATTGGATTCGAAGAGCCCTGTACCACAGAGAAGTCCTTGGCCTGCAGCATACAAATTCTCTTAAAGTACCCTCTGGCCATCTCCAAAGCTTGAGTAGCTTCCTTTGCCTTTTTGCACGACCCTGCTGATCTGACCATTTTTTATACTCTCCTTGGACCACAGGCTCTGTAAAACAAAGGAAATGGTATAAATGGCATCCAGGATGCTTTGCCAGCCAGCCAGATCATCTCTACCACCTATATTTCTTATTCCTCTTAATATTCCTTTTCCCATGTAGTGAAGGATATTCAACCATTGGGTCACACAGACCTGGATTTGAATCCAAACTGTACCACTTAATAGAGGTTTGTTCCTGGGAAACTTTTTACTAAATCTCTCTAAATCTCTTCCATCCCATTTTTCTCAATTATGAAATCAGTATAATTGCACTGATTTAGTAGAGCTTGGCCCATAATTGGTTCTCAATGAGTGGTAACTTCCTTCACTATTTAGTTTCTGTCCATCTATACCTGTATCATATTACAAAGCCTAACTGTTACTGTATCTCTTCCTTGAAGTCTGCTCTGATGAATTTAACCCACATCTATTATTTTTCCTCAAATTGCTTTTGCACTTATTTTCCTGTGCTCCATAAATAATCTTTCATTATATGTGACATCTGAGTTGACATCCATAATCAAATCTTGTTTAGTCCTTCTTCCTTGTCTTGATTGTCCAACTGGTATTCGGGTTAAGGAATAAGAGACTTTTTAGTCTGGCATTTCCCACAGAGTTGGGCACATGGTGGGCAGCCAGTACATACTTCTTTTAATTGTCAACTCATTTATCTGCTATAAACCAGCACAAGAAGATGGAGACAACTCAACAATTGCTTAATTTACTTTTGTAAGACACTGCATGTAGAAATGTGTGTGTGTGTGCTCAGCTGTGTCCATCTCTTTGTGATCCCATGGACTGTAGTCCACCCCTAAATGGGGGAAAAGTGGAGATGAAAAAAAAAAAATGAGTGCACAGTAAATAGTCTAATGCAACTTGAGAAATAGAAACATTGATATCCAAGAGATGGAAAAAGTACATCTTGTTTGGAAAATTAGGATGAATGATATGGTTTCCATTTCAATGGGCATTGTCTGTTATTACATTCTATCCATATCTAGTCTAACTGCTTCATCATCGAATATAATTGAAAAACTTCACTGAATTCATTTGGAATCAAACTGAAGGGCCTCTGCCTGGGGGTGCAAATAAGAGGGCATTCCTTCTGTCTCACTTGGAATCCAGGTAGTTATTCTAATGGACCCTAATGATGTAGACCTCCCCTCACCCAACATATTTCTTTAAAAGTAAATCTTATAGTGCAAGGATATTTGTACATAAATTTGGAGGTTCAGTTTAGTCACTCAGTCGTGTCCAACTCTTTGCAACCCCATGAATCACAGCACACCAGACCTCCCTGTCCATCACCAACTCCCAGAGTTCACTCAGACTCACTTCCATCAAGTCAGTGATGCCATCCAGCCATCTCATCCTCTGTTGTCCCCTTCTCCTCCTGCCCCCAATCCCTCCCAGCATCAGAGTCTTTTCCAATGAGTCAACTCTTTGCATGAGGTGGCCAAAGTACTGGAGTTTCAGCTTCAGCATCATTCCCTCCAAAGAAATCCCAGGGCTGATCTCCTTCAGAATGGACTGGTTGGATCTCCTTGCAGTCCAAGAGACTCTCAAGAGTCTTCTCCAACACCACAGTTCAAACGCATCAATTCTTCGGCACTCAGCTTTCTTCACAGTCCAACTCTCACATCCATACATGACCACTGGAAAAACCATAGCCTTGACTAGACAGACCTTTGTTGGCAAAGTAATGTCTCTGCTTCATGTATTTTAATTTTTTAAAAGCTAAACAGATATGTAGAGTGGAAAAGTAAAGTGTAAACCTATGAAAAAACCATCTGTAATCATGCCAGGACCCATGCAGAGGCTTTAACATTCTTCCTTCTATATGTCTGTGACCCAGCATATTAACTCTGTGAGCGTTTGCCCCCTTATCTTCCACATCAGCCTCTGTTCAGTTACATTTCAGTATCATTCACACTACACACATTCTTTTCCAGTGGAACATAAATCTTTTTCCTGCCTCAACAAAAAAAGTGCTTGGTGTAATCATACACCATCAGTTCCAGCCATATTTTGCTGGTTTTTTCTTTCCTTTTCTTTTTAAAAATTTTAAACTTCTCGGGATTATTAGTTTTTGTCATATTGTTCCCGTGAATAATTTTTGCCTCCCCTTTGAAAATAAATCATACCTTCTTCCTTTTCTTTATTGAGTAAAGCATGGTGGGGGAGGGAAGATTTGAAAAGATTTGTAATTAAACTTACTACATGCTTCAATAAAGTAATCTATCATGAATCACTCTAACAAATTTGAAATCTGTAATAAAACTTCACTTTTACATACTTCTTTATGTCAGCCCAGATCTTTTAATATTCTTAGCGAGGGAACCAAAATAATCATAGACTCTTTGTCAGTACAATTAGCATAAATGCCCTGAATAATTTGGAAACATCTACACTTTAAACTTCACTGTGGCCTACTTTGTCTTAACATTTCAAGTTTTCTTTGCAGGGGAGGAAATAAGCCAGTATGTTACCCTTTTCTTGATCCCAATGTGAAATTCTCTTTCTGCATATCTAAATACATATCTGACTCATACCCTTAGAAACCTTACCCACATCTTTATCTCATTCCCCACTCACTAGCTGGCCCATTCTGTTAAAGTTAAAAAGAATTATGAGTATAAGCCAAGAGAATGCTGAACTGCGGAAGTGTGTGATTTGAAGATGTTGGTGATAAGCATGGAGAATTACAACTACCCTCTTTAACTAGAATGTCATGTGTTTTCCTCACCACCCACCGAATCCCACTGGCAACTTAGAGGAATAGCATTTTGTTTGGGTCTGTGTCTCACTGTTGCAATTGTAATTGAGCAAGCCTGTTTCATATATGAGGCAATTAATTTTTAAAATATTTAGCACATGTACTTTGGAAAAAGAAACCTGACTCACTTTAGCAATACTAAAGACTTTTTGTAATCTCACTATCTAAGACAAAAGAGGACTAATTTGGAATCTGGAGGGCAAGGCTTCTTAGGATCTGGATTACCTAAAATACAGGGGAGATAAACTTTAACAATTTTCAGGATGCTTGGGCTATAGGCAGGCTTTATACAAATAAATATAAGTGCTGCTTTGCATAATAGGTAGTTATTATATAAAACCTAGTGCCTAAAGTAAAGAAAAATAGCTTCAAAATAAATGTAATTATATTCACTGATACCATGAGGGATCCCTGCTCCCTTCTATAAAATTATCTCTCGTCCCTCCCTCTGCAAGTCTTATTGTGAGAAGGAGTATGCTGGACTGAATTGACAATCGTTGAATCTTGCAGTTTGCTTTTTCTATTTTCAGTTAGTTATTAAAAGATTTGCTAATCATTCTTGTCCCATTTATTCTATCTTTATGGAATATTCCTTGGAGTAAAAATAGGTATTTAATTCTTCATAAGAATCTTTGAATTCATAAACAAAGCATTTTAAGATCTATCTAAAATAAGGATGCCTTTAAATTCTATCATAGCAGTACGATATTGATATTTGAGTCTGTAAACAAAGTCAGCTCCATGTACCATTCAGAGTTTGGGTTATACAGGAAGCATGGGTGATACTCAGATGTTTTCTTCTTGCTTCAAAGTATAATGGTCAGCAACCATGCAGTAAGAACACCGCTAGATACTTAGGGCCAAAGAAAATGGTTGGAAGATACAGTTTTTCACCCATAAAAGTTTCCAGTCTGATTAGGGAGAAGACTTGGAGCATACGCAGAGGACGATCCTGCTATAGATCATACATACAGACAGAACTGGTGGGGGAATGTTCTGGTGTAGTCACAGGGATATTCTGGAAGAGAGAGCATGGGAGCCAGGTCTTGGAGGAAGGAAAAAGGAAACACGGCAGGCAGGGTGGAGGGGAGCAGACTAGAGCAAAGCTATGAACAGCATAGAGGGGAGAGCATGTC
Source organism: Capricornis sumatraensis (assembly GCF_032405125.1). NCBI lineage: Eukaryota > Metazoa > Chordata > Mammalia > Artiodactyla > Bovidae > Capricornis > Capricornis sumatraensis. Next base: position 65,209,137 of record NC_091069.1, on the reverse strand, counting down.
TGCCCACATGCTTGTGAATATGGGGATGGTGAAAAGAACCCTGGACTGAAAGTCAGAAGAAGCATGAAATATTTAATGTTTCTGACATTCTGCTTCTTCATCTGTAAAGTAGAATAATTATACCTACTTGGCTTATCTTATAGAAGAGTTAATGGCTCACAAATAGTATTTGTGGAAATGCCTTGTAAGTTGTAAATCCAAGTTGTGTTCATCATTGTTATACTTGCGATTGTGTATGTGGGAGTCAGTCAGAGAGAAGCAGAAGAGGACACCTAAGAAGGTCACTGCTAGTGGAAAGGAGGTTGGGTTTGCTTTAGGAGCTAGAACTAGCTGCAGGGGAACTTACTTACATGGTACAATTAGATTTTAAAAATATTTCCTGATACTGTAATAGGTGATAATGATGAAAAGTCAGTGACTGAGAAGACAGACGTAGGCTCTGCTCTCCTCGATCTTATGATCTTTTTCTTTCCAGAACTTTGACCTTATGCCAAAACTGCAGAATCTTAATCATGACCACGCTATTACCTCTTTCAAAAATATCATTTTAATTATGGCCTCTTGAAGACTTAAACACATTGGGAAAAAATGACTAAATGTTAAGTCATCTAAAAATGCCAGGTGCTGTGAAAATCTTCCTAAGCTTTTTATAGAGAAAAGAATAGGATAAAAATAGTTTTTGAGGAATATTACTTTGCTGTGGGTGTGAAGAATGTATTAATAAGTGTAGCAAAGACATTTACTGTCTCCTGAGTATCTGAGAGCTCCTCTTTATATCCCAGGCCTTTCCCAACTAGCAATGCAGCATTACTAATTCTGGCCTGTGGGCTATGAGCTGACCTGTTTTTCTTTTAGTCCAGGGGTTCCCAAACTTCGAGATCTAAAGCCTGATAATCTGAGGTGGAGCTGATGTAATAATAGAAATAAAGCACACAATAGATGTAATGTGCTTGAGTCATCCTGAAACCATCCCCCCTGCCATCTGTGGAAAAATTGTCTTCCACAAACCGGTACCTGGTGCCCAAAGGTTGGGTCCGCTGTTATAAGCAATGCATTTAGGAGTCAGTATGTGACCCTCCAGTTCTCTTTGCCCCGTTAGAGTAATTCTGGAGGCCCCTGGTTAGGATGGAGAAACCTCAGATGGAAGCCACTTGTATCTCTGAGTCACTTTGTGCTGGTCGCTGCTTTGGAAAGGTGTTAGAAACTGCACCAGACTTTGTGTGAGCGTGAAATAAAGTCTTTTGGCTCAAACGCTGAGTCCTAGCCTGACTCTTATAGTGAGATAGGCTGGTGACAATCAGACCTGCTAAATGACAGGAGTCTTCTAGAGATGAGATGATGTAGAGTTGGGAAAGGCCTTGAATGCTCTGCTATAGTTCATGGTCCGTGTGTAATGTCACTCAACCTTTCACCCATTAATAAAAGGCTGCAGGTTGAAAACCAATGAAACACATTTTTGTTAGTCTTTTCAAGGTTATATAAAAAAAATAAATTAACAAAGACATAGAAAAAAACTGAGGGCTAAATCCCAAGGGTGGTAGTTAGGTCCACAAGATGATATTCGCTGAGAGGAGACAGAAATGTGGGATAATATCTACCCTGGCAGAGTCTGCTGCAGTTTTCCCATGTTCACATTCTCTGCCGAAGACACAGCAAGCCAGAAATGACTCTGCACGTCTACTGCCATGTCTTGTGGGCTTTGTTTACTGTATGGGCAGTTTTTCAATGAAGAGAGGCATTTCAATTATTCCCAGGAGTCATGTGCCTGTTGACATCTTGATGCTGTATAGGAATGAGTTAGTGAGCTTTAGCCTCTGGAGCTAAATACATTTTATCAGGAAACAATTTCAGCAATTGACTCTCATCTGGTCATGTTACTTATATCTTGTTATCTCTCAAGGGCTCTGTAGTTAAAGCAGGTGTGTGTCCTCTTAAATTAGAGATGTGGCAACTGTAGATAATGTAGTAAGTTCTAACAGGAGACCATAATGACTGCTAGATTCAGTAACTATAATGAAGCTGGTGGGAGTGTTTGGCCAGGGAAAGTGTCAAAATAGGCAAATATTAATATATCCCAAAGTGATGGGATTAGAGGATACACCATAACTGAACCAGGAAACATTGCAAAGAAGGTCTCAAAGACCCCTTCTTTCATTGCTTCCTTCCTCCCTCCCTCCTATCTTTCCTTCCATTCTTCCTACCTTCTTTCCCTTCTTCCCTCCCTCCTTCTTCTTCCTTTCTTTCTCCTTTTCTCGTTTCCTTCCTTCCCCCCTTCCTCTCTCTCTATAAATGGACCAAAGAAGATTTTTTTAGATGTTTTTCCAACATTAAATGTGGCAAGTAAGACAGATCTGCTTGCTTTTTTATTAGCTCATATTCTAATAATCAAATGACCCAAAACTGCTCTAGTGGCAGTTTATGGAATCGAGGAGAAAGAAACACTATTGAGGTGCGAAGAAAGTAAGAAGAAAAATAGGACAAAGAAGACATGAGAAGGAAAATTAGGAAAGGAGAGCGGTGGTATTTGTCTTGAGGCACGTGGAGTGGGGCATAATAAAGACTTCCTCTGAATATATGTGTTTTGCAAAGGTAATCCCACATAAATAATCTTTACTGTGCTTTACTATATTTATATATTTACTGTTAATTACTGTACTCCGTGCTCTTACATTTACTTTTTAAAATTAAGACTTTATTTTTTTATTTTTTAAGAGCACTTTAGGTTCATAGTGAAGTTGAGAAGGTACAGAGATTTCCCATGTACTCCCTGCCTACCATGCACAGGGCCCCCTGTCCCCCTGCCCCCCAACTGGAAATCAACATCTCCTACTAGTGTGATTGATGCACTTGTTACAAATGATGAACCTATTGATACATTGACACATCATAGTAACCTAAAGTCCATAGCTTACATTACAGTTCACTTTTGGTGTACATTCTATGGATTGGGGCAAATGTAAAATGACATATCTGTCATTATAATATCAGTTCAGTCATTCAGTCCTGTCTGACTCTTTGCGACCCCAGGGACTGCTGCACACCAGTCTTCCCTGTCCATCACCAACTCCCAGAGTTTACTCAAACTCATGTCCATCGAGTCAGTGATGCCATCCATCCATCTCACCCTCTGTCATCCCCTTCTCCTCCCACCTTCAATCTTTCCCAGCATCAGGGTCTTTTCCAGTGAGTCAGTTCTTCGCCTCAGGTGGCAAAAGGATAGGAGTTTCAGCTTCAGCATCAGTCTTTCCAATGAATATTCAGGACTGATTTCCTTTAGGGTGGACTGCTTGGATCTCCTTGCAGTCCAAGAGACTCTCAAGAGTCTTTTCCAACACCACAGTTCAAAAGTATCAATACTTCAGCACTCAGCTGTCTTTATAGTTCAGTTCTCACATCCATACATGACTACTAGAAAAACCATAGCCTTGACTAGACGGACCTTTGTTGGCAAAGTGATGTCTTTGCTTTTTAATATACTGTCTAGGTTAATCATAACTTTTCTTCCAAAGAGTAAGCGTTTTTTAATTTCATTGCTGCAGTCACCATCTGCAGTGATTTTAGAGCCCCCCAAAATAAAGTCTGTCACTGTTTCCATTGCTTCCCCATCTATTTGTTATGAAGTGATGGGACCAGATGCCATGATCTTAGTTTTCTGAATGTTGAGCTTTAAGCCAACTTTTTCAGGCTCCTCTTTCACCATCATCATCAAGAAGCTCTTTAGTTCTTCACTTTCTGCCATAAGGGTGGTGTCATCTGCATATCTGAGGTTATTGATATTTCTCCCAACAATCTTGATTCCAGGTTGTGCTTTATCCAGCCCAGTGTTTCTCATGAGTACTCTGCATGTAGGTTAAATAAACAGGGTGACAACATACAGCCTTGACTTACTCCTTTCCAATTTGGAACCAGTCTGTTGTTCTATGTCCAGTTCTAACTGGACATTATAATATCATACAGTGAATTTTCCCCTATTCACTTTCCCTGACCTACCACCTCCCGCATCCGCTGACAGCCTCTGATCCTTTTACTGTCTCCATAGTTTTGCCTTTTCCAGAATATCTTGTAATTGGAATCATAGAGTATGTGGCCATTTAAGATTAGCTTCTTTCACTTAGTAATACACATTTACGTTTCCTCCATGTCTTTTCATGGCTTGATAGCTTAAACTTAGTTTTTGAGAGGAACCTAAAATGATCTCTTTAAGTGATTCTACAGCAAGAACTATGTAGGTGCCCCCATCCTCATTCCCTTGTTGCCCTCAGCCCCAGTAAGCAATCCTTGTGCTTGCATTTGGCTTCCTACTGCCAGCTGCCCTCAGCTTCTCTACTGCAGGGTTTTCTCCCAAGCCTTAGTTTAAGGTGGAGCCATGAAACATGGGACCCAGAGCTCCTGGGTCAGGGTGACTCAGCTGTGAACTGGATCAGAGGATAGATGCCCCACCTTCTAATCCTGCAGAGGAACAGTTCTGAGTTTCATTTCTTCCCAGTTCCTTAGGGGTCACAAAGGGAATAAGCCTCAGGTGCCCACAGTGATAATCAGCTCAGAACTCACCCTGACTTTTCTTTCCCTCTTCTTCTGACTCTTTCACCCCATTCCTTCACTCTAGCTTCCTGGACTCAGAACCAAGTAACTGCAGTTCACTAAGCTCTGGTCTGTTTTTGCTTTTGTAGACTCCAAATTAAGATACATTATTGCCACCATAAAATATGTTTCAAACTTGACTCCTTTATTCATTTGATCAGATTTTCAACTATTTGGGGAATAAGTTGTATTGAAATATGTTTACATAGACACACAGCTCCTGAAAGGATGAAAAGAATCATGGGACAGATTCTTCCCTCCTCAAAAAAATTTCACTGGTCAGGCTAGATGCTTAACTGGTGCTTTCAGGGTGATTATCGGAGGTGCTAATTGGTTAGTACACAACACAGCTTGTTATGGCATTACAAGGGGAAAATGTTAAAAGTAATGTATTATTTTTATTACCTTTTTCTCAGTCCCCACAACTATTGAGAACCATTTAACCTCTCAGTTATTAAGGATTTTTTTTTTTTTCCTTTAGAGATGACAAATGCCTGATGATTTCTCTGTCCTTAGGGCAAGGCTAAATCTTGGTGTGCAGCCTGAACCAAACCGATAAATATAATTATTATTTCTGTATATTTGATGATGAAAGGGTTTCAGGCTCCACAGACCGATCTTTCTGTTGCCAACTGCGTGCTGCCGAAATTTTGATTAAAGGCTCACTGAAGTAGTTTATCAGTATTTGTTTGGTTTCAGGAAGTAAAATATGTGAGCTCAATATGAATGACAGACTACATCCAGTGAGAGCATTTGTTTCATCAGCCTGGGAAACTCAGAATCCTTGCTGTAGATAATGTATGAGGAAGATATTTTCCCTTCTCAGATTTGCATAGTGCTCAATAGTCCTCTGATTCCAGACATATTATGTTCTGTGGTAGCTTTCCTTGCCTCCATCTTCCTTTTGCAAATGTGAATGTGCTAGAATACAGACATCATTAAAAAAAAAATAATTTAAACCCTTCAAATTCCCCTGTCTGGAAAATGTTTATACAATTTGTAACAGAGAAGCCCAAAGCACTGCTGAAGACAGCCAAAATATTTTGCTGACTTTTTGAAGGGATCATTTCTAGGCAGGGAAAAAAAATATACTGATCCTGATAAAAGGGGAAAGAAGGAGTGAAAAAGCAGGTTCTGATTTTGGTTCTTTCATAAAATACTAAGAAAAATATATGAAGACATTCTTTGAAAAATCCTAAAATGGATGGGGATAGGCTGTGCAATGCCTTTTGGTCTCCTGAATCAAAACAAACAGAAAAAGTTAGGGGCACTCCTATTAGTCTGCTGGTTTCTCTATGTGTATAAGAGAAAGAGGGGGAATGACAGAGAGATGAGGGGAGGGATGGAGAGAAAGAGACAAGGAAAAAGAAAAAGGAGAGGGAGGGAGAGAGAGTGTGAGACAGAGAGGAAGAAAAGAGAGGGAACAACTTGGTGAAGGAGGTGAGAAATACACACACACACACAAAACCATTATATGGGTATTTCCAGGGTTTACTTGGATTGTAGAATGGAAGTTTCATTTTTAGTGCATACTCTCCTACCCCTAAATGGAAAACTTTAATTAATACAAATAAACTTTTGACAAATTGCAATTATTTGCATCTTAGGAAATTTGAACTGTTTATCCTAATCAAGCCTTTTAACGTTAAGAATTTTGAGTCATTTTCTCATGATTCTCATGAACCTGAGCCTCTGTCGTTCTGTATGCACACACCATGTGCAGGAGGGATTACAAAAACAAGACAAACAGACATCAAAGAGGGATGCCTTCATTTCTTTCCATGGAGCGAAACTGCAAGAAGCAAAGATAGTCATGTCTATTGTAATTTTAGTGGTTTTCCAAATTGCCTGCAATACAGCAAGCTCTTTGTTCAGACCTTTTAAAATAACACAAACAGAAAACATGCAGAATATTGAGAGTGAAGGATGACAGTGTCTTTTCAGCTGGTGAGACTTGGGTTAAAAAAAAAAGGTAATAATAATAAAAACAACCTATACAATATGAATTAGACAGAAATACCTGTTTTTACCTTTTAGATTTTGGGGCTTCTCTTCATTTGTAATATAATCTTTATATTTTGAAATGGCGGTTTATGTCCTTTTTTCCCCCCTTTTATTTTCTTTCATTAAAAAAAAAAGCCCTTCTATGTGTGGGATAAGCACACAGTGAGGTGTATGATAAGCACTACAGTAATTTTGAAAATGTGTATTATTTGGCAAAATAGTCTGTAATAGTTTCAGCCCATTGTGTACGTCTGTATTTGAACATTTCTTTAAAAGTGAATTTTTGATCTGATGGACCGTAGTAACTTCGTCTGCAGCAGATCCCTCTCAGATGCTGAATTATTGGGCCTCCACTGCAGTTATGGTTTATTGGGTAAATAATAGTCTGACTGTACCGAGGCAAGAGTTATGGATGGGCCAATGTACATGTTGGCTGCCTATGAATCTTGCCATAGTTTCATTGAAAAGTATTACTAGAGTATACAGGCCAATGGGAAGGGCAGGATTCCCTTTGGATAATCATAGTGCTATGCCCACTACACTCTTCAAGGCCTTTTGCTCTTCCTTTCTCATTAGAACATGACAGCAGCTCTGAGGGGTCAGTGTTGGGAGCCAATGAGAAAGCTGAATTTAAGTGACTCACCGGGACCCTTGGGACTCTTCAGATGGAGAACTTGGCTGTGAAGGTGGGTCTCCCTCTGTGTGTGCTGGGCAGCTGCTTCCTCCTCCTCAAAGTCTGTAGCAGGTGTAGAGAAAGGAGCTTTAGATGTAGCATTTCACTTGAAAGTAAAAAAAAAAAGAAGATTAATATAATGTTTAAATGTCAACAGTGTTCAAGTCTGGTCACATTTTGAGATCAAAAGAGAGAAAAACCATTTTAAGAAATTAGCAGGAAGAGAGTGGTCATGTTGAAGGGAAGAATTAGTCATTTTATTTAAAAGCTGAAGTTCTAGGTTTGGAAATGCAGATGGCAAGGACCTTCACTGTAGTCATAAGTATATAGAACGAGGTGCCAGTTCAGTAATGTCACCAGGAGTGTTTTTTAGCAAATGGCCAAAATTGTGTATTTCTTAAAATAAATTTCTTTTGAAACAACAAGACAGATTTTCAGAACTGAGTTTATTCTAGGGACTTACGTTCAAGAATTTCAAAACGTACTCCAAGGTGGCCTTATCAGAATTGATAAATTAAGAATTTCCCAAATTCTTCTTGCTGCTGCTGCTGCTAAGTTGCTTCAGTCGTGTCCGACTCTGTGCGACCCCATAGACAGCAGCCCACCAGCCTCCCCTGTCCTTGGGATTCTCCAGGCAAGAACACTGGAGTGGGTTGCCATTTCCTTCTCCAATGCATGAAAGTGATAAGTGAAAGTGAAGTCGCTCAGTCATGTCCGACCCTTAGTGACCCCATGGACTGTAGCCCACCAAGCTCCTCCATTCGTGGTAGTTTCCAGGCAAGAGTACTGGAGTGGGTTGCCATTTCCTTCTCCCCAAATTCTCCTTAGTAAAAGGCAAAAAGTAGTAAAAGGCAAAAAGACTTCATCTTTTTGCCTTTTACTAAGCCTGTTTGTTCTTTCTGATGAGATTATATCTCAAGTATATATATATTTTTTGCAGTTGAAAGGTAAATATTTATTGCTACAATCTACTGTACAACTCACTCAGCTTAGCATTGTTGGATATAATAACATGAGTAAGATAGTATGCCTGCTGTATTAGTTTTTATTGCTGTTTTATAAATTACCACAAATGCATTAGAGCTTAAATCAACACTCACTCATTAGCTTTTGTAGGTCAGAAGTTTAGCACACTGTGGCTAGGTTCTCTGCTCAGAGTTTCACTACGGTAAAATCAAGCTGTCAGCTAGGTCATATTTCTGTACAGGAGCTCTGGGAAAGAACCCACTTCCAGGTCATTCTTGGTAGAATTCAGTTCTTTGTGGTTGCAGGACTGAGGTCCCTATATTCTCTCTGACTTTTTTACTGAAGGGTGCTCATGATTCCTAGACACTTCCTGCCTTCCTTGCCATGTAGCCCCCTCTGTCTTAAAACCAGCAATGAGAATTTCTCAGGTCTCAAATTCCCTGTGTACCTGGACACTCTGACTTTCCTTTCTAATGAAGAAAGTTTTGTGCCTTTAAAGGGCTCAGGTGATTATTTCATGCCCACCCCGATAATCTATCTTAATGTCAACTGATTTGGGGCCTTAATTCCATTTGCAAAATCTTCACAGCAGTACTTAGATTAATGCTTGATTGAATAACTTGGAGCTGTATGTATTCCAGTCACCAGGAATCATTTTATAATTTTGCCTACCTTATCTACCCTAAGGGAGATTAAAGCCCTTCATGATGGATAAAACTAGGATGTAAAGAGATAGGATGCAGGAAGAATTCTAAGAGCTGTAGGAGAGGGATAAATCAGATGTTACAGGAGTTTAAAAGCAGGAGTAATCACTTTTGCTTAAGAAAATCTAGAGAGATTTCATATAAAGAACCTGGAAGGATAGGCAGTATTTTTATTAATGGAGATGAGGATACTCCAGGCAGAGATAACAGTACAAACAGAGGCACAGAGATGGGAAAGGGAAGCAGGTTAGGGAAAGGTTGGTTAGCAGCACTGTATGAACTGAGCATGAAATATGTTTGGAGTATTTGGGAAAGATTTCAAATACCAGGCATATTAATTTTTTTCTAAATGGGTGAGAATAGGCTACCTCTAAAAGTTATTAAATATGAGATAGATGTGATGAGAACTATGCTTTGGAAAGATTGGAAGCAGAACAGGAAAAAAGTTGGAGTTGGTGGGAGGTGTCCAGGAAGGGTCTTTGCCAATAGCCTGCAAGGTAATGTGGACCCCCAACTCTAGGGAAAGTGAAAATGTAGGAAAGGAAAAGGTTGAATGTGATGAGGGAATCTATAAACTTGAAAACAGGCTGGAAATATGGAGGGAAAGAAATGGGAAGCTGACTCCATTTTGAGCCAACTCTCATAAACAGAGACAGGGACATCAGGATAATTTGCTTTGGAAAGAAAATGCAATGAGGTAGGTTGTACATAGCACAGTTAAGATGCTGCCATTGTTGAAAGTGTTCTTGGACCTCAGCAATCAATAGAAGAGCTTCCCTTCTGGCTCAGCTGGTAAAGAATCTGCCTGCAATTCGGGAGACCTGGGTTCAATCCCTGGGTTGAGAAGATCCCCTGGAGAAGGGAAAGGCTACACACTCCAGTATTCTGGCCTGGATAATTGCATGGACCATATAGTCCATGGGGTCGCAAAGAGTCAGACATGACTGAGCAACTTTCACAATCAACAGAAAGAGGGAGCCAAGGCCATACTAGACAAACGGCTGGTGGAATGGAACCACCTGAGCTCTAAGGCTGCCATGAATGAGCAAATACAGAATGAAAATGAATCCAGCCATAGAAGCAGAGGTATGCCTATCATTGGTAGTAAAGATGCATGGGGGCTTGACTTGATCATTTTGGAGAAGTCAGTGGTGATAGACATGGGATATATAGTCTAGTCCCCAAGTGGAAGCAGTGGATTTTTTTAAATTAAAACTCAGTTAGAATAAAGGGACTCAGCCACCTCTAAGAAAACCAATGCACTATTCAGAACTATTCATATAAGTTGTCCAATCATTTAGGCTACAGAAGCTGGAGGAAGCAACTGATAGTCCAAGGGCTTGCAGTAAGCACATTGGGAACAGGACTGATGTCTGTGCTTTGGGCTAGATTGTATTAACACAATGATCTCCACAGTCTGTAAGATGAGGATATTACTATCATATTTACAATCTGAAGGTATAGACAAGGCTAACACTATTATTTAACATACTAATTTTCAGAGGATAATCAATCAGTTTCCTGGTAGGCAAGTGGAAATGTGGTTCCCTTAGAAAAGTGAGAGTGACTCTATATTCCATGGACTTTTGAGGAAGGACAGAAACGAAAGTTTTGATACATGAAAAAGATAGGGAAAAAATTATTATAAACTACTCTTCGTTAAGCACCCCCTGCCCCCAAATGACTCAGACAGTAAAGAATCTGCCTGCAATGCAGGAGACCTTGGTTCAATCTCTGGGTCAGGTAGGTCCCCCGGAAAAGGGAATGGCTACCCACTCCAATATTCTTGCCTGGAGAATCCCATGGACAGAGGAGAGAAAAAAAAAACTGTGCTCACGAAAGGGCAGGATTGTTTGCTTATTTTAAAGAATCTGGTAGCTTTATGCTTATTTGTAGAAGGAGGAAAAGGAGCCAGGAGAACTGCTAAAGATGAGCAATGAGGAGTGATGGTGTGAAGACCTAGAAGGGAGAGAGAAAGGGATGAGGTCAGAGCAGTGGTGAAGTTAGTGGGATCCTTCTCTTTGGTGGGAGGAAAGTTAGGTTATGAACAAATGTAGAACATATCATCCTTAATCCGCGATGTTGTCCACCTAAAAATCATTAATTTCTCCTTCCTAAAATCTGTTTTTGAAAGTAATTACATGATAAGTATGTTCATATCCTCCCAGACATGTAGTTCATATTGAGACAGGTTTTCAAACTTTTCCTTAAAGTTTTCCATCGACCATCCATGTCTATGGGACGGTGAAGGTAGGAATAGCTTTGGAATATCTCCACCAGCCCATGTAGTAGAGTGAAACAGAGGGCCTGGCACCAAGTCAAGAATATCAGAATCCTAAATGTTCCGCAGGAATCTATGTTAGCAGTGCCAAGCCAGGGGGGATGAGGGGAGGTTCCAGCCAGAAGCTGAAGCAGAGGGTGAGCTTCCTACAGAGACTACAGAGCTGAGGATGGAGTACCTTGAGGAGGAGAGAATGCATCAGGAGTGAAGGGCCAGAGCAAAGCCAAAGACATAGTGAAGATGTGAACCAAGTGTTGGATCACTTTAAGACAGTTGTGCAACTGCAGGACTTAATAATGAATGAAAAAACTTATTTTTTCATAGTAGGACATTTAAGATCTTCCTATCAACTGCAGAAAGTCTTAAAATGGCAGGTTCTTTGAACAGTCTCCAAGCCCATTCATGCCTCAGTCTCTCCTCCCTGGTCTTTATGGGCATCCTTGCTTATTCAACTCAGAATACCAGTTTTACCTCCACTTTTCCAGGCAGCTTTCATTTTTGCAAGGAATAGCCTCCTAGTACCATCTGCCAAAAGCATTCTGTTTAGGCCATAAGTTTCTGAAATCCCAACCTCTCCAGGTAAATAAATTGGCATAATTATGGAATTTCTTCCAACTAGCTCTTCCAAACAAGAGACCATGACATCCCTTCCACCCTGTGTCTTCCAAGAGGCACTTCACCTGTTGTTGTACTTGATGATAAAAAAAAATCTTCGTGCATATAACTTGTAAAGAACATGTTCCAACCTTACCTATCTTCCTCAAAGGGTCATTTTAACTTTTGAGTGCTTTGTACATATCTAAATTTTTTCATCTCAAGTGAGCCCAGGATAATGTGATATTTTATTTGTTTTATTTAACATATATTTCTTGGGTGCTCACTCTCTTTCCAGAGTGGAGATTGTGTGGTGATGGTGCTGCTGGTGGTGTGTGTGTCTGTGTAGGAGATGGGGATCCAGGTAAAGGAAATAGTGTTTGTGAGAGCAGAGACGTGCCTGGAAACGTTGCAGTGGATGCACTGTGGCCAGATGACAAGATGGACAGAGGCATGAGGATGGGCAGCTCATGGGTTGGGCAATTCAGCTGACAGTGTCCGTTGAAAAGGAGCTGAGCTGTTGTTCTAAGGTGCTTGGAATGTGTTCCAAAGGCAGTGAGGGAGCCAGAGGTTTTCAAGCAGGGGAGTAAAATAACTGTGACCTCTGTGAAGAGATCTGAATCTTTTTCAGCAAAGTGAGGTAATCAGTAAAAGATCTTGCTGAATTAAGCTATGCTCAATGCATGTGACGGAGAAGGCAATGGCACCCCACTCCAGTACTCTTGCCTGGAAAATCCCGTGGACAGAGGAGCCTGGTAGGCTGCAGTCCAGCGGGTCGCGAAGAGTCAGACACGACTGAGCGACTTCACTTTCACTTTTCACTTTCATGCATTGGAGAGGGAAATGGCAACCCACTCCAGTGTTCTTGCCTGGAGAATCCCATGGATGGAGGAGCCTGGTAGGCTGCAGTCCATGGGGTTGCTAAGAGTTGGACATGTCTGAGCAACTTCACTTTTACTTTTTACTTTCATGCATTGGAGAAGGAAATGGCAACCCACTCCATTGTTCTTGCCTGGAGAATCCCAGGACAGGGGAGTCTGTTGGGCTGCCATCTATGGGGTCGCACAGAGTCAAACATGACTGAAACGACTTAGCAACAGCAGCAGCAATGCATATGAAGTGAATGTAAGGCAGAGGCACTATTGTGGCTGCATGGTAATGGGGAGAAGTTGGAATCTGGAAGAATCAATGGACCACTGTGTGCATTCAGATAAGACATGGTGGAGAGCACAGGAATATGGATGACTTCTGGTTTTGTCTTTGGGTTTCAGATTATTTTACAGATTTTTTTTAATTTAATTGAAGGATAATTGCTTTATAGTATTGTGTTGGTTTCTGCTGTACAACCACATGAATCGACTACAAGTATACATATATCCCCTCCCTTGGAAGCCTCCCTCCCACCTCCCCCTACCCCATCCCCTGCCCCAACCAGGCCAGTCATCACAGAGCACCAAGCTGAGCTCCGTGTGCTATAAAGCAGCTTCCCATTATCTATTTTGCACATGGTGGTGTATATATTTCTTGCTACTCTCACAATTCATCCCCGCTCCTTCCCTCACTGTGTCTATAAGACCATTCTCTATGTCTTTGCAGATTTTTAAAAATGAACATGAATTACAATTTATCATTTTAAAAAACTTCATAGACATTATTATGAAAGAAAATAGAAATGACTGACTTTAGGAGGATTGGTAGTGAGAAAAGGACAGAGTTGAGAGATATTTTGAAAATACTGGACTTGGATGAAGAACAGACCTCCTGCCACCACATATGTACAAATCCTGTGTTAGATTTATAGTGCTGGATTTTGACTGCTGAGTTCTTTTGAGACTGTAAGGTAATCTCAGGACTCTGTCAGTGTGGGAGGCTGCAGTGGTCTCCCTAACAGGCATTCGGGAAGTTGAGGTCCTCACGTAGGGAGATGAAGTTCATAGGAAGAATTGCACCCAGCTAGAAGAAGACAAGTCTCTCTCAGATCTCATTCTTTCAGGTCAGCCCTTTATTTGAGACCACTGTGCTGGGGATTTTTGGCCACTTTTCAGGGATGGGAAGGGTCCTTCCCATCCCAAATTGGCTGCAATTTGGGAGCTAGGAAGGCTCAGTCATTCCCAGAGGACTCCATGCTAAAACTGGCTGATCTGTATTGCATACATTAGACTATCCAGTTGCTTGCTATTCTTGCATTTATTTCTTTTCTATTACCTTTGCTTAGTGGAATTTTGTCTCAGCTGGGCTTTGAGGAATGGGAGAAAAAGTTGTTTCCATGTTGGGCTAAACCACTCCATGGGGCCTCCTGTTCTTGGTAACAGTAATTATCATGAGTTTCCCAAGGGAGGGTGAGTCTCAGGGTACGAATGGGAGGCTATGAGTTCCAGATAGCCTTCACTAGGGCTGATTCTCCCTCTGTTGCTGTGAAAGATTGGGTCTGATTTTTTTAAGGTATCTGCAAATAACTTGGTGCCTGTTAAGTCGAAGGTACAATTGCGAAAGAGAGAGGTTTTGAGTATGACTCGATGTTCTGTCTGCCAAGTGAGACAACAGTTGCCATGAAGTAAAAGGTACTCCCAAAGGACAGGTTTAATGGGGAATAATTGTGTGTGACCCAGACATGTAAGGGTGAGGTGTCTTCATTCTCGGTGTGATTATCCAGGAGGTGGCTAGAATCATATGTTCTCTATGCAAAGAAAGATGTTACACACCAGGACTAGAACTCAAGGAGCCATATCTGAACAGAGGATAAGACTGTTTTTACTGCCTCAAGACATTTCGGTAAGAACAAAATCAATTGCGACAAGCCTGAGGATTGATTTTGGAAGTAGAGTGAGATAATGCATGCAAAAATACCTAAATATATGTTACTATTATTGAAAATAATAACCAAGAGCTCTGGTTTTCTTTTTTTTTTGTCTGTCACCTTCACCTTTCTGCAGTGTATTATTACCCTTCCTGCTCTCAGAAGCACTTTTAATTATGTTATTGTCAGACCTAAAGCTGAGATCTATTTGGAGAACTCCTTTGTCCTCTATTAAGAAAGTTTTAGTTTTTCCTGGGAGAGTTGTATTTAAGATGTAGTGATTAAAATTGAAATATAGCACGATCTCAATCTGACTAAAATCTGGTTCAATCTTTAAAAACAAAAAATTATTCTTTAAAGTCTGGAAACTTTTGGTTTCATTCAGTCAAGACTGAGATAGCTACTTACATTTGGAAGTGAAGGAAGGAAATAATTTATTTTAAAACACCACAAAATCCCAGAATATTACTAATACTCTAAGGTTTTTTTTCCCCCACTCAGTTTATATGGAGAAGCCCTGATTTGCATATGTTTGCATCTATTTACATGTGTAATTCAAGTGACTCTCAACTCCAAGTATGTAAGATGAAATAAATTAACTCTTTGTTTTAGCCTGCTGTGATTCTTATTTAATACTATGTGGTAGGTGTGGACATTTTAAGTGTCTTTCAAAGGAGAAGAATTTAAGAAGTGAGGAGCTAGACATTTAGGGTAGACTTGGCCTCAGGAGTAAGGATGGGAAGGGGAAAGAGTCCTGGGAGAGTGTTAGTATGAACAGATGTATCCCTGAGTGTGACCTTACAGAAAGTCTTCTAGCTGAACAAGGGAGGTCCCAGAGGAGGGTTTTGAGACCCTTCCGTCTGTAATTGGGGACTTAGATCAGAGCTTGTGGAGGTGAAGTTTCTCTGTGATCCCCTGCACCTCACCAGTACTACACTCCTCATATTATAACCTTGCCTTCCTTTCAAAGACCCCCAGGCATGTCTTAATTTTATGCAAATCTATCTTATAAAAGGGCTTCCCAGGTGCCTCAGTGGAGAAGAATATGCCTGCCAATGCAGGAGACATAGGAGACTAGGGTTCTATCCCTTGTCTTCGATCCAAAGGGTTGGGAAGACCCCCTGGAGAAAGAAATAGGAAACCATGCCAGTACTCTCGCTAGGATAATCCCATGGATAGCGGAGCCTGGTGGGCTACAGTCCATGGGGTCACAAAAAGTCAGACACGACTTAGCGACTAAACACAACTGAGCACACACGCATGCACACAAGTGGATTTCAGTTGAAACACGATTTCTCCTAATGAGCAGTAAAAACGGATTAGGTTTTGTCATTTATTCACTTGGAATTTTGTCTCACTGAAACCTTGATACTCTATTTAACCTACTTCTAGTTGGCAAATATCTGCTGCCATGTTAGGTTATGCTCTTTTGCTTAAATTAACTCTTAAATAATATCACATAGCAGATATAGGAGATTGGGTGGGGGAGAAGAAGTTTCCTTTATTATTATTTTTTAAATACAAGACTGATTTTATTATATTACCAGGGAAATAAGTTATATTGCTCTGGCAGTCTCAATAAATCACACATGAAGTCATCTTTTTTCCCCCTTAAATTAAATTTTTATTTAAATAAAAGTGTTATGTTTGTATTTGAGCTGACAGCTAAATCTGATAATTAGAGTGCATGAAGTTGGCTTTGATTGGCATTGTAATTGGATTGTCATTGGGCTGAGAACCTATTATCTTTGGATCATGCCCCATGAAATCTGTTGAAGAAACTTTGCTGCCAGTCATTAGAGCCACCATCTTGGCTTACAAATTAGGTTTGAAAGGCTTCTTACCACTGGGAATGTAATTTAAACCACTGCAATTGCACTCCCATTAATTAAAATTATATTAAAATTATGGTTCATTTTCTAAATATTTTTTTCGTATTTTATTAGACATACTTATTACTAAATGCTTTAACAAATTACATAGCAGTGCTTCGTAAAATTATGTTTCGGAGATAATCCATCTCTTCAGCACATGCTACTCAGCACCAGTAGAATTAGTCAGTGCTAATCATTAAAAGATATACTATTTATATTTTTCATTATAAGTTTCATAAGGAAGCATTTCCATTATTTTAACATAAAATGCAAGCCCAGCAATGTCTGTTGTAAATTAAGATTGGTCCTGCTGATAATGAAATATGCAGCTTTGCTATAAGGAGATGTCTGTTATGGTCACAGTTCTTCCTGCTTTTTTTTTTTTTTTTTTTACTTTTCTGAAACAATATAAGCCTATAAAAGAGAGAAGACTTTTTTTTTTTTTTTTTGAGAGAAGATTAAGGGGGGAAAAAAGCGCACACATGCCAAAAATCTATGCTGCTCTTTATTCCTATTATTGTCTGCTAAAAGCAGATCAGAGCTGATTAAGACAGAAGAGGAACTTGTAAGGGCTGAGAATACGAATGAGGTGGGAGTTGGTGGTGAGGCATGTCCGTCCAGTGGAGAATGGGCTGTGTCTGTCCAGGTCCCTGGTGCACCCTCTCCGGCCCTGACCCTTCTCTCTGGCCATGGAAGGCCACATGTTCATGGGCAGATGCTGCCATCAGCTATGTGGATGTGAAGGGCTCAGAGACATACTATCTGAGATTCAGAACTCAGAGGTTCTTAGGTGTACTTCACTTATTTTATTTCCTTTTTCTTTTGTTTGATTATTGGGTAATATCCCCCATCACTCAATTTATTTCTAATCTTTGGATGATAGTTTGGCAACTTTGATGGGATTTGAAAGGATAAAACAAAGTTTTCAAATTCATCCTAATTTTATTTAGGTTGCATTAAATATGTGTAACCTCCCATACCCTCCTAAGAAGTCCCTCTCAGCAACGGTTTTACCTGGTCCCTATTTCTGTTGTTTCTGTCTCTAGCTTCAGAGTTTTGCTCAGTATCTGACACATAATGAGTGCTCAGAAAATGTTAAATTGAATTGAATTGAATTAGAATTCTGTTTTCTAAAGATTCTAGGTTTAGCTAGAGCCAGACCCCAGGTAAGTTAAAGTGCCTCACATGGGGATGACTAGGAATAATTGATTAAATACTTCCATAATGTATCTTTTGACTATTTTAAGGCCTTTTTGTGTGAATATGGCTACCTGCTTTCCCAGCCCTCTTCTCTTAATAGATGAAAA
Organism: Capricornis sumatraensis; assembly: GCF_032405125.1. Classification (NCBI taxonomy): domain Eukaryota; kingdom Metazoa; phylum Chordata; class Mammalia; order Artiodactyla; family Bovidae; genus Capricornis; species Capricornis sumatraensis. Next base: position 65,191,356 of record NC_091069.1, on the reverse strand, counting down.
CACTGAGGATCAGCTGGCTGAGAGTTCAAGGTCACATGATTACTGAATAAGTAGCAAAGCTGAGACACCACCTCAGAGCTTCTGTCTCCAAGCTCAAGGCCTTTTCCATTCCCCCATGCTGCCTTCTGAAAACAGGACCACATCCCAGAGTGAAGGAGGCAGGCTTTCCCTTCCTCTCTTACCAGTGGGAGAGGAGCTAGACACTAGCAATATGGATAAAACCCTCGAGAACGTTTGGGCCCCATGACCCTTTCATTCCCTTTCTAGAAATATGTTCTAAAGAGGTAGTCATATGATGAGTTATTTAATCACAGCCAACTTTTATTGGCTGCTCAAAATGAGGCAGGCACAGTGCTCACCACTTTACATATATTTTCTCGCTAAAGGCTCAGAACAGGCCGACGAGCTATGTTCTTACAATTACTGTCCCCTGAAACAGATGGTGAAATGAGGCATGAGAAGATTTTATAAAATAGGTCCAAGTGTCCAAGTTACACAGCTATTTGGGACTTAGAGCCACTCTGAACCTAAAGCTCTTCCTCTCCACTGATCTGCTCGTGGCTCAGTCACTGCCATGATGCTTAAAGCAGAGAGAGCTCGGAAGCATTGGCAAAGCTTGGCAACAGGGAATTCTTTTAGGAAGAATAATCCCACAAACTGTAAAAATGATGCTTGAGATGTATATTATGGATATTGAAAGATGATTATGATAAAATTGAAATCTATAAAATATTATTCTCCCTCTTTGTAAGCATTTGTCTGTGGAAAAATATCTGGAGGAATTAGAACTCTTTTTTTTCTTCATCTATTTTCTATTTTTTTCTTACAATGAACATACCTCATTGTACAGTTTTCTTTTTTCCTTTGTTGCAAAAGTACATAATTGGGGAATAGTTTAGAACTTCTGAAGCATTCAGATAGCATCAGTGCATTGTCAAAGAGGTTTGTCCTCAAGCAAGGAATGAGTTTCCTTTCAAAAAGTGAGAAGCTGCGTTATAGCACAGAGAGCTCAGCTTTGTGCTCTGTGATGACCTAGGTGGGTGGGATAGGGGATGGGAGGGAGATCCCAGAGGGAAGGGATATTATAAACATATACGGCTGATTCTTTTCATTGAATAGCAGACAATACTGTAAAACAGCTATACCCCAATTGAAAAAAGAGAATAATTGTCTGTTCCTATTATTCCCAGACAGGACCCATCTGGTTTGCTCCTCACTTGCCCTTGCAATGGGCCTTTGCCCTCAGTAGAGCATCGGGGAGAAGCTGGCTTGTTGTGGGGCTGGGCTCAGTTTCTGCTGTTTCTGCAGTGGATCCTGTAAGGGAGTCCCTCCCAGCTTTGAAGCAGGAGTGTGGTCTTGGGAAAGGAGGTATGACAGCCGCAGTTTGGGTAGCTCCACACGAGTCTGAGCTGAGACAGCTTGAAGGAGCAGTAGGAACGTCAGAAAGGAAGCTGAGGGGCTAAGTTCAGAGAAATGACGAGGAGAGAAGAGAGCCACCTTCCTACTGACTGGTAGAGAGTGCTTATCATCGTCCCTGGTAGATAAACTGTGTGTGAAAATTAAAGGCCCACCTGAGGTGCCAGGAGAATGGGGCTGAGGCAAGGCTGAACTTTCTGGGTTGAAGTCAACCACAGCAGGCTCTTTTTGGAGACATGCCTTGAATATCCATGCGTGTGCCATGGTCTAAGCTCCACCCCCAAACTGGGTGTTTACTTGGGTCTATTCAGTGTCTCAGTCTCTTTGGGGACTTAGAGGGGGAGAAGCTCAGCAAAGAAGTGCCAAGTCCTCCACGTTTCTATTCATACGTCTGAGATGTGACATGTTCATTTCACTCACTGGTGTCCGACTCTTGGCAACCCCATAAATCGCAGCACACCAGGCCTCCCTGTGCATCACCAACTCCCGGAGTTCACCCAAACTCATATGCATTGAGTCGGTGATGCCATTCAGCCATCTCATCCTCTGTCGTCCCCTTCTCCTCCTTCCCCCAATCCCTCCCAGCATCAGGGTCTTTTCCAATGAGTCAACTCTTCCCATGAGGTGGCCAAAGTATTGGAGTTTCAGCCTCAGCATCAGTCCTTCCAATGAACACCCAGGAGTGGTCTCCTTTAGGATGGACTGGTTGGATCTCTTTGCAGTCCAAGGGACTCTCAAGAGTCTTCTCCAACACCACAGTTCAAAAGCATCAATTCTGCACTCAGCTTTCTTCACAGTCCAACTCTCACATCCATACATGACCACTGGAAAAACCATAGCCTTGACTAGACGGACCTTTGTTGGCAAAGTAATATCTCTGCTTTTGAATATGCTATCTAGGTTGGTCATAACTTTCCTTCCAAGGAGTAAGTGTCTTTTAATTTCATGGCTACAGTCACCATCTGCAGTGATTTTGGAGCCCAAAAAATAAAGTCTGACACTGTTTCCACTGTTTCCCCATCTATTTGCCATGAAGTGATGGGACCAGATGCCATGATCTTAGTTTTCTGAATGTTGAGGTGTTCAATTAAATCTCATTTAAAAAAAAAGCATTCCAGAGCTAAAACATAGTCTACAAAAGCTCCCAGTGTTTGGGGAATGGGGCAGATGATATGGAAATTGCCTTGAATGGTAAAATTGAAGAGAATGCAGGCTGGAATGGGACAGTGGGTGTGGGAAGGGCTGAAGAGTTGGATCCTTAAAGAAAAGGCAAGAGGTGGACAAAAGATGCGGCACGTTCTGACAGCTTTTATCCTCAACTGGTGATGTATTTGCAGTTGAGAAATGTCTAGAAATGATGCCACTATTTCAGTGGCCAAATAGATTATAAAATTTCAAAGAATTAAATTTCATCAGGGAACATCAGTAATTTTAAGCTAACTGTGGCTATAACATTAGTTTCCGTAAACTCCAGTGTGTGTGTGTGTGTGTGTGTCTGTGTGTTTGTGTGTAATGTTTTGGTATTCCTAGAGTTTAGGTGTGACTTTTCAGTTTTGCATGCACTCCCATTTTCAGTATGAGATAATAGAATTCAGCTTCTCAATAAAATCATCAATTCTGTTCAGGAATTGTTATGCTGTATAATAAGAGGCAATTTAGCACAGCCATTATGTGACTGGACTCTGGAGCCAGATCCTCTGAATATGAATTCCCTTCTCCATTGATTAGCTCTGTAGCATTGGTAAAGTTTCATAAATTCTCCATGCCTCAGTTTCCTCATCTGTAAAACGGGGATGACCATAGTAACTCATGGCAGGGTGGTTTTGAGGATGATGTGAATTGAAACCTGTGAAGTGCTTAGAACTGTGCCCAGCACTGAGGAAGTCCTGTAACTGTTAGCTGTCATTGCTGCTATCATTATCCTTCGACACTTACCAAACAGGAGATGATGGGGGAGATGAAAGGATGAAAAGATGAATTTCCCTTCTTCAAAAATCTTAAATCACAGATTGCTATTTTTCTCTATTTTATTCATAGTGTTAGGTCATATTACTGCTGCCAGCAGTATCTTTCTGTCAGAGTTTCTGAGTTTCAAATTTGTATTATTGAGAAAAATCTGGATTCTCCTTATGGATTTTTTATTCCCTGGGAGAGGTAGTTGCCTCTTTCCTAAGTGAGTCAAGGCCTAGCAAATCACTGCCTCCAAGGTGAAGCAACTCCTACTAGATAACCACAGTGGGACTGTGGTGAAATCCTTCGAGAATTGTGGTGGCCCTGTGCTCTCCTCCAGGTAAATGAAATCATTGATCTGTTTTTAAAAGTAACTTACTTAAGGATTATCTATATCAACATTCATACCAAAATAGGTAAGGATGTACAGCTAAACATGTATTCGTAGTATACAGTATATGCACACGCCTACAGAAGCCCCCACCCCACCACATACAGCTGGGACCTCACACTCAAATTTGAATGGTTTTTACTGAATTCATGTACTCTTTCCTGAAACCAAGAAAGAGCACAGAATCTTTCCTTTTTTTTTTTTTCCAATTTTTGTTAATATAGACATGAGCCTTTATTGGGAAAAGTAGAAAGCAATGGTATGAAACTTGGACTATATCCAACTGAACAAAAAATGAGTTCAGATGCATTCTGTGTTAGTTTTCACCTCACATGCAGATTGTGCTATTTGGTGAGAGGAATAATTAGTCATTTACAGGTTCATTACATAGTATGGTTAAACCTGACCTTCTCTTCCCTTTGACTGGCTGGTGAGGGACCTTTCTCAGTAGGTCCAGCTGGCTAATATGGCCCTTATATGTTCAGACCCATGTAGTACAGTCTGTTTCTCCCAACTCTAATGCCGCTCTCTTTGAGATCCTGATTTTGCATATGGCAACGAAGAGCCTACATGTCATTCATATATTCATTTTTTCAATTCTTTGTACAGGTTTCTAAATGGGACATCCATCCTCCATTCCACCTCCTACAACAAAAATGACACATTGTTATTTAAAGCAAAAGCTTTATAGATTAGTTGTTGAATGTGATATTCATCTCATGAATAACTAATAACATAAAATAAAGAACAATGAAAATGCAAATTATCTGCATATACACAGTGGCAGTTAGCAGCATGAGTAGCCCTCCTGAGTTCGTGCAAGGTGGGCAAAAGCCAGAAAATTTTAGATCGTACCTAGTCCTTTGAGTTGCTGAGACAATATCAGAATTCATCTCTTTTAGGACACATTATTGAGGCATGAAAAAAAAGAGAGATTGAAATCTGGTAGAATTTCAATTCTTTCGTTAGTATTATTAATAAACAAGAATTGGCAGGAGCTAAACTGATTGGCACATACATCTGGAGTAACAGAAATAAATAAACTTTCAGAATGGGAAGATGGCTTCCTGCTAGAAGGATTTTTAGGGTAGAAAATAGCACATGAGCGAGAGCAGCTTCACGTCTAACCAAACCTCAAATACATCTAAGTAGCACTTTTAGGATGGAAGAGAGTGACAAGTGGACATCTCTCTCCTTGAAAGATATACCTTACTTTTACTGGGGCTTCCTTGGTGGCTAAGCTGGTAAAGAATCCACCTGCAGTGTGGGAGACCTGGGTTCAATCCCTGGGTTGAAAAGATCCCCTGGAGAAGGGAACTGCTAGCCACTCCAGTATTCTGGCCTGGAGAATTCCATGGGCTGTATAGTCAGTCCATGGGGTCACAAAGAGCAGGACATGACTAAGTGACTTTCACTTTATTGGGGCAGGTACAGAAGAAAAATGGGCCTTCCAGGTGGCACTAGTGGTAAAGAACCCACCTGCCAATGCAGGAGACATAAGAGAAGCAGGTTCAATCCGCTGGGTCAGGAAGAGCCCCTGAAGGAGGGCATGGCAACCCATTCCAGTATGCTTGCCTGGAGAATCCCATGAACAGAGGAGCCTGGTGGACTACAGCCCATGGTGTCACGAAGAGTTGAATGAGACTGCAGTGACTTAACACGCACTGAGCACAGAAAGAATGTCACAGGAATGGAGAGAGAGAGTAGAGTACCACAGCTATGAAAACCCAGGCTATGAAACTCTGGAGAAGAGTTTCATTATTCTAAGTACCAATCTGATCCAGGGCACTATTTTCTGGATTAGCTCTTCAGAAGACACTAATGGTAAAGGATCTTTGGCCTTTGAAACATTTATATTTTGATGCACAAAGCCAAGATTTTACTGTATGTGTCCACAGTGAATTAGTCCTATCAACTGATAAAGAACCAACACCTAACAGAAACATTGGAATTTTCTGTGTTTGGCTCATCCACTCATGCTCTATGAAGCCTTTTCTAAGTAAGTTGTTGCAGAAAGGCTGGGTTTCCTTTCCCTGACAATCTGAAACCATAAGAGGACTCTTTACCTTGGACGTTAGTGGTAACTTGCTTTGTATCCATCTTGCTAAGGATCCATCACCACAGTTGTGCAATGAGATGGAAGCCAGGGCCCTGTGAATGACATAGTATCTGCCTTTTTAGAAAACATTAAATTACATCCAATTCTTTTTTCTCCCTGTTGTAAGAGAAAGGTGAAAACCAAAGACTCAAGAGGGACATTTCAAAGCAACAAGCCCCACAGATGGCTAAGCCAGATAACAATAGCATGACTTTACAGCCACACTCTTTGTGGTGAGCTTTGGTAACCCTAGGCCCCTTGGCTGCTTGCCACTAACTGCCAGGCTAAACTGTGCTTCCTGTGACCATTTCAAAGTTGACATTAACCTAATGGAGGGCCTCCCCACCTTCCTCACCCCATCAAGCACCAACATTTCCTTCTGAATCAAAATTCTTGAGAGATTTGCACCGTTCAAGAACTTGTAGCCCTCATGAGACTTCTCTCTTGACTTCTGCATGGTTCACATGTTTTCTTCAACCATTTTCACACAAGTATCATTAATGAAAAAGGAGAGGAAAGCGCTCAGTCCATGCTGAGTCAACTCACAGCAGGCAAGCCATCTCTTAAAAATACAGGGAAAATATATATTGGACTCCATATATCTTGTGTTCTAATTTCTTGAAGTATTTAACAACTATTCACTGCTGCCATGGCTCTTGGATTTTGGAGAGAAAGTGATATTGAACTGTGGTCTCCAAACCAGGAGTATCAGTATCATCTGGGAGCTTATCAACAATTCAGATTCTCAGGCACTTGCATGCTGAATCAGAAACTTGAGGAGTTGGGCCTAGTTATCAGATTTTGAGCATGCTCGCTAGGTGATTCAGAGGCGTGAGAAAAGTTTGAGAATCATAAATCACAATACTCAGTTACGTTAACCCTGGGGCTTTGAGCACTTTCTGCTGAGTGTACTCTCAGGGAAGCCATTCCAGAATTGGAGAAGTGTATGACGGTTGATTGGAGCAGGACTTCTCCAGCATTTCTTAAGGCATGTTTGCATTCAGGGAATACTTAGAGGTACGTTCAATCCATTGGCCATCCCACCAGTATGTAGTGAGCACTTACTGTTGCAGACACTCCTCTGTGCACTGGAGACACAGCAGTGGACAGAACCATCCTAGAGTTTACATTCCATGGAGGGAGATAGCCAATAAGCCTGGACACTATAATGTCAAGTGGTAATAGGTGCTGCAGAGAAAAATAAAGCTGAGTGTAGGGAATTGAGAGTGTCTGAGGTGGGGTTATCTTTTTAACTAGGGTGATCAGGAATGACCTCTTCAAAAAGATGACTTTTGAGCAGAGACCTGCATGAAGTAAGGGAATGAGTTATGAGATGATCCAGGAGGAAGATGTTTTCAGGCAGAATGTGGGTGATACAACTGATAGATTCTCTAACTTTGAATATGTGAACCTAGACTCTTGGAGTTAGTTCTAGGCTTCTCCATCCAGGCAGTCAGTCATTGGGGGTCATTCTTTCTGTCATCCTTCCAGTCCAACTCCATGCTGCTGCTGCTAAGTCACTTCAGTCGTGTCCGACTCTGTGTGACCCCATAGACAGCAGCCCACCAGGCTCCCCCATCCCTGGGATTCTCCAGGCAAGAACACTGGGGTGGGTTGCCATTTCCTTCTCCAATGCATGAAAATGAAAAGTGAAAGGGAAGTCGCTCAGTCGTCTCCGTCTCTTAGCGACCCCATGAACCGCAGCCTACCAGGCTCCTCTGTCCATGGGATTTTCCAAGCAAGAGTACTGGAGTGGAGTGCCATCGCCTTCTCCGAACTCTATGCTGAAGGTCCTTTTTATAGAAAGGTGAAGGTGAGGTGAAGTCGCTCAGTCGTGTCCGACTCTTTGCGACCCCATAGATTGTAGCCTACCAGGCTCCTCCGTCCATGGGATTTTCCAGGCAAGAGTACTGGAGTGGGTTGCCATTTCCTTCTCCAGAGGATCTTCCCAACCCAGGGATAGAACCCGGGTCTCCCACATTGTAGGCAGACGCTTTACCATCTGAGCCACCAGGGAAGCCCCATTTTGTAGAAAATGATGACTTAACGCTTCTAGGAAATATTCTTCTCGGTGGTTATTCCTGGTCAAGGGGTCAGGCATTGAGTCCCTTAGCTCTATGTGAGAGGGGACATCAACTATAACCCCATACCTCCTCTCTCACCTCTCAAGGCAAAAACTTGAAATACAATTTACCATATCTCTAATTTGTGGATAACTTTAAAGCTACACTTGTTTATGTCTGTAGCAAAGAAAATCACTGACACACTTTTACACTTTGCTACTAGTGGAACACGTTACTTTTGACCTTACCTTGTGAGTACTCTAAGTAAGGCACTGTGTCAAGACAAATCCTGGATTGAATAGTACTGGGATAAAGGTCAAGGTGATAGATTCAATCCCTGTTTGTGGCAGTTACTATTCCCCTGGGGACTTTCGACACTCCTTAGAATGAGTTTTCTTTTTAAATAAATGTCACTAGTTGCAGGGGGCATGGGGCACAGAAATACAAACCATTCTGATCAAAAGAAAGGCATCTTGAGTAAATGCACTATTGACAGCAGATGAAGATGGAAATCATGCTGCACGCTTATTGCAAGATGTGAAGGAGGCTGTGATTTAAGATTGGAGGGAAAAAATCACTTTTCTTTCCTCAATTCCTAGCCTGTTTGGTGTTTTTTTTTCTTTTTTGGATGGAAATGTCCAATGTAAGTGTTGCTCAGCAGTGGTTTACTATCCTGAACAATCACCAAAGGATTTCCCTCTTCATCTTGTTGGAAGCGAACTGGGTAATTCACACGAGGGGTTCACTGAGCGGCAGTGGTGGTAGAATGGCCCAGCGTTACCCTACCTTTGAAGGTGAACAGAGGAAACATCCATCGTCCACGAGGACCACTGTGTTACCAACAGCATAAAGACAGCCATCCATGCAGCCCTGTAATTCCCACGTGTATTTCTAATGATTTCCAGAAAAAGAGCAAAAGGGAGTCAACAGTTGTACTCTCTTTCCACTGGAGACAGACAGAAAATTCCTTCTCACTGAAATCTGTAGCCTGATTCACGGTATTCTCTCCCCTTTCCATTCGTGCACTTCCCTTCTGACTGCTTCTCTTTCCCTGCCTTTTGTTTCTCTGATTTATCACTGGCTCCCTTCTCCCCCCATTCTTTGATACAATATGAAGTTTGAAATGTTCAACAGTCATTTCCATCAAAGGAAGCATGCAACCTCCACTTTGGAATGTCTTTGGAGATGTGTGAATAAATGTGTTGAGAAGGCGTAGATGGGTCCCCGGTAATTCTAGCAGACAGAACTGCAATCCAATTCCGGTTCTGCAGTCAAACCATCTACAGAGATAAACATCAGAAGCGAATTTATATTTATGGCGAACATTGTCCTTCACCCTCAACCCAACATTGAATTTGAAAAATTTCCAAGCTTTATTACATGTGGAATTGGTTTGTAATGCTTTGAGGTATGTATAGGTGAGTGAGAATGGAGCTGGTAAATGTAGTTACGTTCTTGGATCCATTGGTGACCCAATTTTCTAGAGTCATTTTGCATGTAGAAAACATAATAGTGATGATGGAGTGAAATAGTTACTGTCATGGAAAATGTATAAAAATAATCTGGCAAGACTCAAAATTTGGTAGAGATCCGAAGCTAAGCAAGACTCTATCAAAAGAACTCTAAATCCTATCTCGTTTTTTCTGTATCTTGGTAATAAGCACATAACATTTTTCTATCTAAAATGATTTTCCTTGTTTTGGGGGTCCAGAAGCCAGGGATACAAGACTGTTCTTTCTGGTTTATCACCAGCTGAAATTCAGCCAAGGGGTTAAGGTGAAGGACATCAGAAATGTGAGGAAGCAGCAGTGTGGAAATCTCTCATTGCACCAGCAGCTGACTTTTTCACAGATGCAGAGCTAGAACATTTCAGTTCTTACCCACCCCACCTTGTACGATTTAAGAAATTCCAGCTCTGCTTTCTAAACAGGTTTGGTGTAGTTCATGCTGGTGCCAAATTGGACACAAGGGGGCACCGGAGTGCCACAAATTTTGCCCTGGGACCTTTCTACATGTGCAAATTCCAATCAACAGAGAAGGCCAGGCAACTCTGGCCTTTCAGGAGCATTCTTCCTCCCAAGCTTACTTGGCAGAGGCATTACCAGGGTGGTCGGAGTCTTAAAACATTGCCCACAGTTTCTGTTTGCCCAGGTGTCCATCTTGGTGCTAGTTTGAAAGTACTCCCTCACCCCTATGGTGGTTGAAGCACCATATTAAACATCTTTTTTTTTCTTAAGCAAATTCAATACTACATGGTTTGTTTGTTTGTTTGTTTTTTACAGTGCTACAAAAATCCATTTGAGAGGAAGCTCTCAATTTAAAAAATGGTAGTATACTTTCTAGCAATACATTTCAACTATTGGTGTCCTGATATTCTTAAGAAGGAAATTATTTTCCCTTTTAATTCATCTGTTTGCCAAAGGAGACAGTCGTTTGTTGATTTATTTCCTGGGCTTTGTCTTTCTTCTTTACCTGAGAAGTGAACAATTGGCAGGGTTCTTGCCACAACGTGAAGAACCATGGGATAATTCATGAGGCAACAATAAAGTTACATCTTAGTTTCTCTCACTTAAAAGAAGATGGGGAATTTGACTATTGATTTCAAATTTTCCCTGTCTGGGCAGGAGAGCTTGCATTTTATTAAATGCAGTCAATTTGTGGTGAAATATTCTTTTTATTTTTCAAGCTAGATTGCTGATTTACTGTAGAATGGTGGGAAAATAAGGCTGTGCCTGCTGAGTGCTGAGGAGAAGCATTCATTTGCTTTATTGATTTGGTCCATTTTTGTGAGATGTTTTCCATGTATTTTTCATTTGGCTACAAAATGTATCCACAAATGATCGTGGCTGCTATAAAGCTTCATTATCCTGGAGAAAGCTCCAAAAAGAGAGTTTGAAATTTGCAAATGATTTTCTTTTTTTTTTTGCTTTGGAAAAAGCCTTTTGTTGGGAGAAGCTCTGTCCCTTAGGTATGGACAGGTGTGAGTGCAACCTCTACATTTTTCAGAGATCTTGGTTGGTTTAGTTCTGTTACCATTTGAGACTATGAACAAAATAAAAGTTTTGCCTTCCAAGCTAGGACTCTCAGTTCATTGTTTAGTAAGAAGCCTGGTCAATCACAGGTACTGACACCAATTCAAGAGAGATTAGGCTTTCAAATATGATCCTGCTGACCTTGACTTCTTTATTTTCCATCAGAAGGCCACAGCTTCCTCTTTAAAAACAAAATTACTATACTGCTTCCTACTGAAAAAATATTTATGTATTAAAAAGATCGTCTCTTTGAAGACCAGTTATGATAAGCAAGACGAATGCCTATTCCATAGCTTTAAGTGAAAAAGTCTGATGCAAGTGCTGTATGCTATATGTAAAATATATGCATATTTCAAAATTGGAAGATGTGGAAAAAATAATATAGGTTATTTTGTAGGGTTGGGATAATAGATGACTTTTTCACTGTTTTGATCCTATTAATTTTATAACTTATTCGTGAGAAAAAGGGGGCATTGGATATGTTTCTAAAATGGTGACTCTGCTGGATGATTGGAACAAGCTATTTCATCATTTTCTGGCTTTCCAAGTTAAAATCTTTTGACTGTTGTATATTTTTCAAGTGATACCCTATTCTGTGAGAGATGATCACTTCCACTTTCTTTGTAAAGTTGGAGTAGATCCAGATTTTTAGATCTAGATTCCTAGATCCATAGGTTTTGCTGAAATTCAAATTATGAATACCAGCCTTCTAATTTGATGAAATACTGAGAGTCCATTGGCACTTTTGATTTCTTGGCTAATCAGGTGGAGGAAATGCACTGAATAAATTCTAAATTATTCTGAAGATAATATACTCAACTATACTAAAAATAGTATATTTAAGCTATACGATAAAACTTCATTAACTGAATAACCTATGTAGTGATGTATATATATGTTTAAACTTATGCTTTCATGTCAGGATTGAAAAGCACATATATATGTCTGTATGCATTTATGTGTCTGTGTGCATTTAGGTGACTGTATGCATTTATCAGTCCTTCATTGGAAGGACTCATGCTGAAGCTGAAACTCCAACACTTTGGCCACCTGATGCGAAAAACTGACTCATTGGAAAAGACCTCAATGCTGAGAAGGATTGAAGGCGGGAGGAGAAGGGGACAACAGAGGAAGAGATGGTTGGATGGCATCACTGACTTGATGGACATGAGTTTGAGCAAGCTCCGGGAGTTGGTGATGGACAGGGAAGCCTGGCATGCTATATTCCATGGGGTCACAAAGGGCTGGATGTGACTGAGCGACTAAACTGAACTGAATGCTTTTATGTGTGTGTGTTAGCTGCTCAGTCGTGTCCTACTCTTTGTGATCCCATAGACTGCAGCTGATCAGGCTCCTCTGTCCCTGGAATTCTCTAGGCAAGAATACTGGAGCAGGTAGCCATTCCCTTCTCCAGGGGATCTTCCCAACCCAGGGATCAAACCAGGTATCCCACATTGCAGGCAGACATATGCATATATATTTGTGTGTGTGTATATATATATATATACATACATATATGCATATGTATATATGAACCATGTTCATAGTTTTTTTTTGGAGGAAACAGTTTTATTGTACAATAGTTCTTATATATATGAGGTCATTTAACTCTCTTCAGCTTTTAGTCATGCATAGAAGGATAGCTAAAGATAGCAGATCCAACCTACTTCATTTCCTATGTGTGCCTAAAGGCACTGCTGCTGGATCTTGGCAGAGAAAATAAATTCAAATATAAGAGGATGTAGGCACGTTGATTTCCAGACCAGAGGAAGAAGTTAGAGAAATAACTTTGTTTTGGATAGAGGTGGGTGGGAAGGACATTCTCTTTGAAGGAATGCTGGGAGCTTAACTAATTTTCTAGGAGCCTTTCCAAATTTAATTATTTTGGTACTCAGTGTTTCACATATCAAATAATTCCAGTTATCTTCGTTTCAATACAAGCGTATGGGTCCCCCATTTCCCTCAACTCATAACTGTGCTTGTTTAAGGGAAGGAAGTCTCGAAGGTGGGATTTTTTACTCTTGCAGTGGTTGCTTTCATTGTGCACTTGTCTAGGCAGGGTTTATGAAGGCAGTTCAGGAAACTTTGCTAATCGTTGGCTAAAACACTTAAAGGTGAGCTCTTGAGGGCAGAGGAGGAAGTGGTAAAAGAAATATATCAGAAAGTAATCCTGGAACAAAAACCTTGACAATTTGTCAATTCTTGCATTATTGAAAAAAACTGAAAAATAAAGATTTGATAATACTGGATTCCCAGAGCAATGTATTTCCACTTCCATTACTGCATTTCATCCTGGAGAGCAATTTTTCCATCTCTATGATGTTTCTTATTTACATTCACATATGGGTAGCTATCTCTTTACATTCAGCTTCTCTTAGTATATACTGAGGGCATATAATAATATACTTTTCCAGTGTTGCTTCATTGTTCTTGGTTTGGGAAATCCCAATGTTTTATAGAAAATGTAAATGGTATAGGATTTATTTCCCATTTAATTTAATTTTTCCTGATGCAGCTTATCATGGATACTGCCTGCTGTCTGAGGCCCCTTTCTCTTTTAAATTCTTAAAGAAATAGGTACAAAATCGTTTGCAAAGCTTTTTGTTTTGTGTGGTCTTAACAGCATTTCCTTCAAATTTACTCATACTTAGCTCCTTAGAAATTATTTACCCAGGGTTTTTTTGTTGTTTGTTTGTTTTTTGTAAGTAGGTAGCTCAGCCTTACTTTTATTTTTTTCTTGTCAAAATTTTTTATTTCAATGAGAATTCTCACTGATGGGAGATTACTGAGTCCCGTTTATCAAACATGCAGATGAAAAGGGAGAAATGAACAATTGGCTACGGTTTTCCCTTCTCTACAGATGTTTTGGCATTCTGCTAACATAGCCTGAGTGTGTGTGTGTGTGCGTGTACAGGTCAATGTTATAACCCTCCAATCCCAGGTAAAAATTGGTGACATCAGTTCTGGAATGGTGGGTGGATGGGCATTTGTGCTTTTGGCTGGTCTCCACATTGCTCAGTTATCCCTTACTGGTTCAGGTATGCTGGGAAAGAGCATATAACGTGCTGATGGCCACAAATTTCAATGACTGGTAAAGTAGCTGCTCTTCTGTGATACTTGTTGGGGTCTTGCAGAAGATCTGACATTCTTCCATGCCTTTGGAACAGGCACTCATTTTGTGTTAGATTTTTCTTCACATCTCATTGAGAAGACTCTGTTGTGTAGTATTCCTGGAGATATTTCTATTTGTTTACAGCAGTGACTGCTATTTAAGTGGGTAGGAGAAGTGATCCCCACACATGTAAGTTAGTAAACCAAAGATATTTGAGACTGTAGTATCAGTATGTTATTAAAATCCGTTTCTTATTTGGTGAGCCATATCTAATTTCAGAAATTGATTTTATCAGCAGTATCTTTGCATTCTGCAGTCCACTGCTACAGAGACACATTCTCTTTAAAATACATGTTTCTCTTAATACTGGGAGTATTATCTGCTGTCTCGATGTGAGTGACATACGCCAAACCCCATCTGCTAATCTACCTTGTGAATATTCCGGTGTCCTCCTCCTTTGCCATTTTTTACTCTTCAGGCCCTCCACAGAACACCATTGTCCCAGCAGACCTTTTATCCAAGGACTGTTGATCACAGCCCAAGAACTGTCATCCTATTTGCATTCTGTGGATGCATCATTATTCACAACATTTGATGTCCATAAAAACACATTAAAACTATTTCCTTGAGCAAAAATAATCAGCTCTCTGCTGTACATATCATTTGTATACTCAAATTGTAAAATCTAAATTGATATATAAGAAAATGGCCCATTAACTTTTTCATTAATGACAATAATACATTTTGTACACCAGCAGCAGGAAAATCTTACATTTACTTGAGCAACCTGAAGGGTAAATGGAGCCCTCCTTCTCTTGCTTTTTTAATTTCAGAAAAATGATGGGTGTCATCAACCCAAATTCTCTTATGTATTTTTTTGTCTTAAAATATGGAGCTTTTGATGTATTATAAAATTGAATCAATCCTAATATCCAGGGTAAGGGCTTTTTTTTAAGAAAAAGAAAAAGAGTTATTTGCTATTTGCATGTGCCCAAGAAGACAAGTTTTCACCATGGGCTAAAATGTCCTAAGTGGTTATTATATTTCAGTGCTTAGTTATATGCTTCTATATTACATCTAAAATATTGCCAAAATCTTAAAGTGTTTTTAAAAAAAGGGCATCTTTTTCTCCCCTCTGGCCAGAACTTTCATGGAATGCAAATGTACAATCAATTTGAAAATACTGTATAGAACTTTTTGTTATGAGATGTGGACATTTTTATTAAATTTTATTAGGATTATTCTGATTGCTTTTTGTTAGAATTTAGTGCATGCTTTTTATACAAGTGAATATTTAATTAATCATCTGTCTTTTTCCAGGTATTAATATTAGTCATATTCTTCCAGGATACAGGATTTAACTCCTATACTGCCTACATGACCAGTTGTCAAGCTGCAGCATTTGATTAAAACATAGATTAATAATTTGTCTATCATGCACTAACAGATAAAGAGCATCTGATATTAACTGAGAAATAAAATCTGCCTTCAGTAAATTGTGTAGAAAAATTACACAGTACATTTAAATTACCATTTGCTTAGCAACATGCCCTTGTAGCCATTCCAGTGGGGCTATAAAATGATCGATTTACTTTAATTTTCTACTGAATCCTGAAAAAAAAATGGCTATCAGTAACCTATCCCTTCATCATAGCATGCTGATTCACTCTGTGTATTAAATTTACTGGCAAGGAGCACGACGTTAACAAAAAGTAACAGATAATGTGAACATTTCATGCATAATCTGTAATATGAGATATGTATTAATAGGGAAATTATGATGCATTCAATTATTCTGAAATGCCTTCCAGAGATGTTTTGATTTGGCTGCGCTCTGATAGTGGCAGCACAGCGGGGAGCATCTCAAGTGATGAATAACCTAATCTCCTAATCTCAAAATGGGCACTATTCACAGCTAGCCTGGGAGAGGCTGGTGGAAGAAACCACACTTCACAGCCATGGACACTAAGAAGAATATTAAAAAAAAAAAAAAAATACAACAACCCAAACAACAACAAAATAACCAGCAGCCCAGCCGGCCACTCTGCCGCCGGGCCTTTTCAAAATAAATACATGAAATACACATTTCTAACAAATGCTGTTTCATCCCCAGTGATGGCACAGGGCTTCATTCTAATCCGAGAGGTACCTTCCACTTTTCTCAGCAAAACTTACAAGACAAAAGGCTATAAAAATGATTGCACTTGCATTAGTGCCGTTAGGACTCCAGTATTTATGAGACATTATGTATGCACAAGAAGCCTTACTAATTTGCCACGTTTCACGCGCACCTGGAATGATCTACCCCATGTATACATTTTTTTCCCCTTAATTTCCGAAGAAAGCCTACTGCAACAGGAAACTGTTCATTTTGTATCCTAAGCCCCATGTTCTGTAAAGCTGCCTGGGTGTAATTAAGCATCTACGTTTACTTCTTCGTGTGGAGAACAATGGTCTGGCTCCTTGGAGAGGTCAGGCAGGATTTATTTTATTGTGTACAGAATCTGAGCCATGGAGGAAGCTGTCAAGATAGTAACTGGTCATGCCTTTGCCATTTGTGTGGCCCTTTCTATGTGAAAACCAGGGCTGTATTTTTTTCCCTCTCTGATTTACTTCCTTTTTTTCATGAGATCATTGCTACAAAACTATTAGTTAATACCCTGCTGTAAGGAAAAGAAGTCCTGAGGAAAATATGCCATGCATGCATGCCTTCCCCACCCCCAAATTGCTTGATTGCAGCAGGCTCACTTTTTGATTAATGCAATTTTGCATAAGGTAATATTACACGAGTGTATTACTTTTCAGTAATTATTCAATGGAGTTAATATGGCAGACTTCTTGAAGAAAAATTAGAACCGTGGCGTCTCATTTCTCTAAATCCCCAGCACTGTTCAGTAGGGTAACAATAATAATTATGTATAAATAAATAAATTTCCTTTATCAATGTTCACTTGGGCTGGAAAGAACGGGCAGCCTCATCCCCAATCAGAACACTAACGGTTGTACTTTTTAATTAGCACTGTTCCGAGGGGCAGAAATGATTTTATGTGCAGTTTCGTTATGCTGCAGTTTGAGAGAGAGTGACACAGTGATCTGCTGTAACAAGGATCTTTGCAGTTTAATCGTCGCGTGAAATTATGTGCGCTATTTTGTTTTCTCTTTCCCCTGCACCTTTGGGTTTGAGCCACTCCAAAAGGGGAGAAGCGGCCAGGTTCGTGGTGGTCTCCTTTCCGAAAGCAATTTTGTCTCCTCGAGGTCTGATTTCACATAAGCATCATTTTAAACTCCGACAAGATGTGGTTCTATTTAACCAGCCTTTGCTTACAGAGGTCCCATGCCTACTATTATGTTTCCTTACCATGATACATACTTTGCAGTGCATTTTTCTCACTAATCATGGTTTAGCAAACAAGGAAGGAGAGGGCCCGTTTTATGAAACTTTCTGATGAGTGATGTTCAGTTTATTTCAGTCTTTCGTCTACCAGAATGTACAATTGCTCTAAAGATAAATAAAAGATTCAGCCGGGTGCCGCTGGAGAGCAGAGCAGCATGTCTTTGGCATTGCTTGAGACTTATCTGATTTGGATTTGTATACCTCATGGGGAATGGCAAAATATTGGAACAGACGGCTTGATATTTCCGAAGAATATAGTGGGCTTTATTAGCACCAGTTTCACTCCCTGACTGACGGCTTTCTCAAATTTTTTATCTTATTAATCCGTGCTACTGTATGTAAATGTTATTCCTCTCTGCATAAGGGAGGCAACCAGCGATTTGTAATAAATGCTTATGAGTGCCTGAGGCTGCACTTAAACTTTAAAACATCTATTATTAAGTTGCAAAAAAACACTGTAATGGCCAATAGTGACCTCATAGGAATTTTAAACTGTGGTCTGCTCTTCTGCATTAAAAAACAACAAAAAAAAAATTTGCCTCAAGTTAGAATTATGAGCAATGCTATTTTAACAGCTGCATTTTGATTATTAAAGTGTGTTTTACAACTGAATTACAATGCTTTTATGGACTCTAGGTATAAGATTTAAAAAGGTCATTAAACATAGTCGGGTTTTGTCACAGTAGGTGTCATTGTATACAATGGACATAACGCAATCTAGTTTATGTCACCCCACTTAGGATTTAAAACGGCATGAAGGGGCGTGTAAGTTTGCTCAGCCACGAAGATGGCTATAGATCTCTCAAGGATTTCTGACAGTTTGCAGTCTGAGATGACCACTTTCATTATTATTTTATTAATTTGACAAGAAGCCCTACAGATTTTCTGTGTATCACAGATCCATTTGTCCCAGAAATAATTAAAAATGCCAGCCTGGAGCAACAGACAACAGATACACTTCTGGCAAATCAATGTTCAAAAATGCATGCCTTGTACTGTAGCCAACTCCTGAGTCCTGAAATGTTTTTACGTTTTCTCAATCAGATCATATATGGACTCATTGACTATAGGTATTGACCCTTGCCGTAGGTTTTCCAAATGCAGGACCTTTAAATTGATTTATCCATCATGTCATATGCTGAATACTATAGGTAATGTTTACATCTCTTACTACACAAATCCAGGGTAAAGTTGCTTTTCCCAAGGCTTCTGCCATACACAGCTCAGCAAGGCGGTAGATATGAACTTGAATTTGCCTCTCCCATGCCCTGCCTGTTAGCCACTTCTGTGTAAATCTTTAATTTTCTTTTCATTAATTTGGCACAAGGCTGTGTGTGTGACTAGCTCAAGTCCGTGCCATCCGTGGAACTGATTCCTGGGTGCCTGATTGTTGATGAGGACACGGGGATGGAGGTGTGATAAGGAGTATAGAATCCTCAAAATATTTGACAAAATGTCACAAAGGATTGTATTTGCATGTAGTACCGTGGGTAGGACATAATGATTAGTGTGCAGTGCGTGGCTGGCACTGCGTATCCCAGCTCCTGCAGATAACATGTCTGCTGTACAGCTTTGAATATTGTATATGTACTTTGAACATATCTGTGACTAGCAAAGCTGTCATTCTGTTGAAAAATGTAGCTGCACGAATGACAATACTGGTTTAATTTTTTTAAAAAAGAGGACACCTTCTAAATAATTATTATCGTGCTAATAACATTTGTATTCTTTTGTGTATAATTAAGATCTGCCTGTCTAAGCATGAAATAGGGTTGAAATCGTGAATAAGTATGCTATCCTTAACCTATTTAGTAAATCAGTTTTAATTTGGCTTTCTTTAGGTTAAATCATAACAATAGTATCCTGTATACAAAACCCCACAATTCCTGGCTGTCAACAATCTTGGAAATATTTTACAGTTAGCAAAGCTTCCCACAGAATTAAAGAAGCCCCTCTTATGAATGTTAAAAGTACTGAATCAAAAATAATGATTTCACAATTAAAGAAGTCATATATTTTTAAAAGTTAACTCTTTATCTCTCAGAGTGATAAATACCCAAGCAATTTTATATTTTGATTTCTTTGACTTTGGCTTGTGATTTTTTTTCTCATGAGATAAAAAATTTAATGAAAGATTCATATTCCACCTACTTCTGGGAGAACTCAAGGCAGCAAACAGGATAAAAAACAGTGAAAAATAAGCCATTTAGGGATAAAACATAACAGGTTATATAATTTGATGATCACAAACTGTTTTGGAAGACATCATGCCTTTTTGTTCTCTTAAAATAGGAATATCTGTTGTTGGTGTTTTTTTTTTCTTTTTTTTTTTTTGCTGCTTCTTCTGTAATTTCATGGCTAATACCTAGCCAGGCAATTATGCTAAAAGAAATTATGTTTGTCATTTTGCAAGGGTTATTCTTTATTTTCAAGGTACTTATGGCTTCTGTAACCCAGCAGAGTCCCTCTTCCCTATCCTGACTGTAACCATTTGCATGCTGTGATTTATAAGGTTATTGGAAAACACCTCCATTTATCAATTATGAGAGAGTACAGACTGCTCAGGAGCAGTTGAAGCAGCATCCCTGGAAAGTGACACGTTGAAAGTAGTGGGAGGGGAAGAAGAAGGAAAAGAAAAGAAATTGGCAACAGGCAGAAAGGGGGAGTGCAGAGAATGGGTGGTCAGCTATGCTCCTGCTTTTGTTTCCTTACTGAGGGCCGTTGCTCTCCTTCCCACAACTTTCTGGTTTTATGCATGCAGGCCCCTGCCCTTTGATTTCTCCATCCTTAGTTTTGGTCCTCACACTGTTTGTCTATTTACATTCATCAGCAAAAATGTTCTGAGTGTCTGTGTGTGCTGTGCTTGAGGGCCTGGGGTGTGCAAACCCGCATGAGGAATAAGAAGGATGTGATGGTGGGACCTTCTGTGGACCACTCTCATAGGTCAAACAGGATTGGTCCAAAGTGCCAAATGAAGAGAAATAAAAGACAACATGAAATGAATGCTAAGTGAATGAAATCGTATTTGTCAAATGTTTTCCATCATAGAGTCTGACACATTATAATTGCTTCATAAATGATAGCCAGCAATAATACTAATATCTCAGTGATGATTTTTATGATAACATTGGTGCCAATAAGGACTTTAGGAATTGTCACAGGGAAAGAGATTAGAGCAAGTGTTTCCACCACTTTCAAAACCCTCAGCATTTGAATGAGCTAGTCTACACTGCTTTGATGTGACCATCCCTATCCTAACACTTGCTCCCTGCCTCTCAGCCCCCCATCTCCCCTAGTCATTTTTCTCTCTTTGTAGCAATTACTAAAGTCTGATCTAGTACCTAACTGGCTGCTCACTGTTTTTTGTCTGTCTCCCCACACTTAAACGCAAGCTCCAGGAGGACAGGAATCTTTGTCCGTTGTCTTTGTTGCTGGGTTAAGCTCTCTAAGTGTGTTTGGCACAGGATAGGCTCTTAATAAATATTTCTTGAATGTCTGATGCATGACTAGTGGCACTCTCACTAGGCTGCTACTGCTGTTTCCTGATCTCTTGAGTTAACCACTCCCATCTTGTCTATCCTAGAATAGCGCTCTTAGGGGCCATTGTGGCGGCTTTTGGTAGTGAGTCCTTGATGGTGGGGAAGAAGAGAGGATTCCAGTGCTGGCTCTGTGACTCATGACAACTGTATGCCCCCAGTGAGCTTCTGGGAATGTCTGGAAAATACAGTTATGGCCTACTGGTCTGTTTGCCCTCTAAACCAGCTTCTCCAGACGCACTTTTTCCTGAGATACTGCCCTGAACAATTCTCTCAAGCAAACACAGTGGTTAGGAGGCTGTGGAATCAGGCAGACCTGGGTTGATCCTTTCTCTCCACCTCCTAACCCCAGGCTCATTCTTAGCCTCCCTAAGCGCCACTTTCTTTTTTTATGGAACTGAGCTGCCTGCCTCCTAGGTATTTATGAGGAATTAAATAACATGCTATGTGAGCTTTGCACAAGGCTGGACAAGCCAGAGCTCAATAAATGGTAGCCAATGAAATCCTGTCATGACTAATTATTATTACTTTAGGATTATTGCTGTTGTTTATTTGGACAGCAATCCATTAGGTTGCATTAAAGTGTATCTAATGTATTGTAATCTGCATTTCACACAATTCTCTTACTTTATTTTCTACTCACTTCTCCTTTTTAAAAAAAAAAATTATTATTTTTTTTTTCCAAATCACTCAGTGTATGGGATCTTACTTCCCCCACCAAGGGACCACCCTCTGCAGTGGAAACACAGAGTCATAACTGCTGGACCACCAGAGCCATAACCACTGGACTTCACCAGGGAAGTCCCTCAGTTCTCCTTTAAGTTATTTTTTCTCCTATTTTTTTTTTTTTTAGGGATTTAAAATATAAGAGGGATTTATTTTTAAAAAAACTGAATTAGTTTAGGTGAGTATGCTGAGATTTAAAATTATACTTGCTTAGAATGAAGAAAGCATTATTTTTTCCCACAAGTCATGATTATTAATAGAAAGAGGAATAAAGTGATGGGATTTGACTGAAGGTCAATGGAGAAAGGAAGGTAGAGGGAGAAGAAGTTCTAAACCATTCACCACCTTGATTGTATTTTTCATTTCCATACACATGAACCATTAAACCTAACTGTGTGTGGGTTTTTAATGGAACCTCATTTTTTTCCTCTTACTTGTATTTTCTTGGAAGTAATTATTATTTGTTACATGATGAATTAATTAAAAAATATTACCTGTGTTTATAGCTATAGCTATAATATAGAGGATAGATATCTCCAAACTAGAATTATTTTTCAGATGAAAAAAACTTAAACATAAAGAGATAATTTTGAAAACGTGACATAGAGAAGTTGCACTGAACACATTATAAAACTGCAATAATTAAAATGAAAAAATAATTTTCTACTTCACACAATATGTGAACATACATCTAGGATCGAGTAAAAGGTTGAATGTAAAAAATAAATCCAGGAGAAACATCTAGCTGCAAGATGTTACCAGTTTATAATCTCAATGTAGAGAAAGTCATTTTAGCATGAAAGCAAAGGAAAGAGATATAGACAATGATTAAATAGATCTAATGACATGAAACGGAGAAGGCAATGGCACCCCACTCCAGTGCTCTTGCTTGGAAAATCCCATGGACAGAGGAGCCTAGTAGGCTGCAGTCCATGGGGTCGCTAAGAGTCGGACACGACTGAGAGACTTCACTTTCACTTTTCACTTTCATGCATTGGAGAAGGAAATGGCAACCCACTCTAGTGTTCTTGCCTGGAGAATCCCAGGGACGAGGTTGCCTGGTGGGCTGCTGTCTATGGGGTTGCACAGAGTTGGACACCACTGAAGTGACTTAGCAATGACATGAAAATTAAAATTTTATTTATGCAAAAAACTGGAAAGATTGAAAAATCGGTGAAATTTGGACAGTTTATAAAAGACATCAGTACTCTTAATATTAAAAAGAGTTCTTAAAAATCAGTAAGAGAAAAATTTTGCTAGAAACATGTTTGTGAACTCAACTTTCTTCCTTTTCCTTCTTCAGTTCAGTTCAGTTCAGTTGCTCAGTCGTGTCTGACTCTTTGTGACCCCATGAATCGCAGCACGCCAGGCCTCCCTGTCCATCACCAACTCCCGGAGTTTACTCAGACTCACATCCATCGAGTCAGTGATGCCATCCAGCCATCTCATCCTCTGTCATCCCCTTCTCCTCCTGCCCCCAATCCCTCCCAGCATCAGAGTCTTTTCCAATGAGTCAACTCTTTGCATGAGGTGGCCAAAATACTGCAGCTTCAGCTTTAGCATCATTCCTGCCAAAGAAATCCCAGGGTTGATCTCCTTCAGAATGGACTGGTTGGATCTCCTTGCAGTCCAAGGGACTCTCAAGAGTCTTCTCCAACACCACAGTTCAAACACATCAATTCTTCAGTGCTCAGCCTTCTTCACAGTCCAACTCTCACATCCATACATGACCACAGGAAAACCCATAGCCTTGACTAGGCGGACCTTTGTTGGCAAAGTAATGTCTCTGCTTTTCAACATGCTATCTAGGTTGGTCATAACTTTTCTTCCAAGGAGTAAGTGTCTTAAGCGTTGTTTAATTTAATGGCTGCAGTTGCCATCTGCAGTGATTTTGGAGCCCCCAAAATTAGTCTGACACTGTTTCTACTGTTTCCCCATCTATTTCCCATGAAGTGATGGCACCAGATGCCATGATCTTCGTTTTCTGAATGTTTAGCTTTAAGCCAACTTTTTCACTGTCCTCTTTCACTTTCATCAGGAGGCTTTTTAGTTCCTCTTCACTTTCTGCCATAAGGATGGTGTCATCTGCATATCTGAGGTTATTGATGTTTCTCCTGGCAATCTTGATTCCAGCTTGTGCTTCTTCCAGCCCAGCATTTCTCATGATATACTCTGCATATAAGTTAAATAAGCAGAGTCTTCTTAGAAACCTTGAAAAAAAAAAAAAGTAACATGGAGAAAGGAAAGCAAAAAAAGAAAAAAAATAGCTGGTATTTTCAGAGGAACTGGAATACAAGCTCTACAATGTGTGCAAGAGTGGCCAATAGGAAACGTGTTTGCACAGGAACTGTTAGGAGAAATGGAAGAGAGAGAACCAACAGTACCAGGCGCCATAATTCTCCAATACAAATATACATCCTGTATTCATGGACACACCCTGAGGGCCAGTGGCTGGAATCCTGTCCACAAAGATGGTTCAAAGATGGTATTGGTGGGATTGAATGGGGAGGGGACAGTCTTCCTCCCCCAAAGCTAAAGATGCCTGAGGATGCACGGGCTCCATGAGTTATACCCAAAAGCCACATTGGCAGCAATTTGCCCGGCTTTATCTGAAAAGAGATTCTGTGAAAATTAGCAAGCCTAGGGATACCTGATTTCTTCACATGTGCAGCAACTTTTTACCAACAGCTCTTCCAGAAAGCCCTTATTTGTACAATAGCTGCTACTGCCATGTCTGCCATGTCAGCCATGTCCAACTCTTTGTGACCCCGTGGACTACAGCCTGCCAGGCTCTTCTGTCCATGGCATTTTCCAGGCAAGAATACTGGAGTGGGTTGCCATTTCTTCCCCGCCAGGGGATCTTCCCAAACCAAGGGGAACCCTTATTTCTAACACTGACAGGCAGATTCCTTACCACCGAGCCACCTGGGAAGCCTGTAACTCATACAATACACAGATACAAATGTAAGAACACAAAATGGATACAGCAACTATAAAAAGTAAAATTTTAAAAGAAAGAAAAGAACATCATCCTTTAGTGACCAAAAAAGAAAAAAAAAATAACTCAGAAAAAAATTTCTCTAGAACAATGTTACTGGGATAGATGAAAATAGTGAATAAATGTGATGCCATTCATTAAAAAAACAAAGTCATCCCTTTAGAGAACAGTCACAATGCAGAACTGCAAGAATTCAGGAAAGAAATGGTGAGGTGGTAGGAAGAATGAAAAGTGAGCTGGAAGAGCTCAAGGAAGAAGTAAGAGAAAAATAATGAAATATAGACAATAAGGAGAGAAGGGAAGCCTCATAAAGCCAGGAGACACTGTGGCAGCCGTGATGAGGACAGAGAGGGTAGAAATAAGGCAAGCAAATGAACTAGATATAAAGAAAGAGACAAAAATGGTTGGAAAGAAGATGGTGGTAATATGAGACATGAAAAGGACACCTACCCTATATTTATTTGGATTCCATGCAAAAGAAAACAAGAGTGCTAATGAAATGTAACAACTGTTTGGAGATACAATTTGAGAAATTTTTCCTAAAAGAAAAAGATGACTTTACCTATTGAACCAGGACCAGGAAAATTGACCCATTTCAGTCCACAAAACAATGAGCAGCCAGGCAAGAAAAAAAAACAAAGCAAAAACAAACAGACCAAAAAATTGTTGTTTTTAAGGGATCAAAAATCTGGCTGGCCTCAAATTTCTAGGCAGAAGTCATCAATCCCCTAAAATAATATAATTTATTCTACAAGATACTTAAAGAAAAAAAAATATGGGTGAGATGTTTTATAGCTTGTCACATTCTCCTCCTAGTATATAGACTATAAATCAACTCTTCTGAAAATTCAAGAAGTCTAAGTATATTCTTACAATGAACTCTTCTAGAGGAAATTACTAGAAAATGAACTTTAAGATAGCAAGAGATAATGTGGAGAAGCACATCCAAGGAAATGGCAGTGAATATCCCACATATTTAATAGAACTAAGACTAAAATTAACATGGAAAGCAGAGTGAGAGCCAGAATGTAAATTTTTTAGGTTAGTGATTGTCAGACTTTAAGGTACATAAATATCACCTAGGAATATGGTTAAAATACAAATTCTGAAAATTTAGGTCTGGATAAGGGCTGAGATTTTCTCTTTCTAATTCCCCTCAACTGATCGATGCTGCTGGTCCCTGGACCATACTTTGAGTAGCAAGTATGTCACCGTAAAAATAATACAGCCACGAAAATTAGAAGGGGAAAGCAGGTTGAAAATAAAATGTGTGATTATTTGTTCATCTGTAGTAGCTGTGAATTAGTGACTATCATCTACCACTGATAAATCCACTTGTAGAAATAACAATCACTTACTAGTACAAAGGTAAAAATTAAATATAATACCATTGACCAAAATCAAATTGGGAAAGAAAAGGATGAGTTTCCGAGGAAGAGAAAACATGATATTTTTCATTGCTCATAGCATTTTGTGTTTGATACAGCCTCCTGAATATAAAGATACAACTATAAAGGTAATCATTTAAAAAATTAAAAGCCATATTCTTAAATATTAAAAGAACTACAAACATGTAAAAGAGAATAAACCACATAGTGAAAGAATTAAAGCAAACCAGTAACTACATAGAAACATAAAATAATATGACAGAATCAAGACCAAATGTATTTATCATAGCAATAATGTAAGTCACCTAAAATCAACTATTTAAAGACTAATTATTTTCATTTGGATCACAGACCTAAATCATTTGTTCTGCCTATCAGTGTTTCTCAGCCTAATAACTATTGACATTTCAGGCTGGATAACTCTTTGGATGGGTGTGTAGGTGGAGGGCTGGCTTGTGCCCTGTAGGATGTTTAGCAACTCTGCTGGATTATTCCTATTAATTGCCTGTAGTACCTCACCCCCACCTTCAGTTATAACAGCCAAAAATGTCCTAAACATTGCCAAATAACCACCTGGGGGGGGAGCAAAATCACCCCTGATTGGGGACCACAGATTGTATATAGCCCAGCGTCACGCTCTCTGAGAAAACATTAGAGGCATTTCTGCTTCTGATAGAAATGAGAAAAGGATTCATATGTCTAAATGATTTAGAAAAATTGAAAGGATAGGCAAAGACATGCCTTGCAAATATAAACAGGAAAGTTTGATGATAACATGGTATTAATATTTAACAAGAAAAAATTCAGGCCAAAGGCATTATATGAATAGGATGAGGTAAGGTCCTATGTAAGGATGAAATTTACAATGAAGATATAATTGTTATAATTTTCTATACACCATAGCATCAACATATAAAAATATAGGACAAGCAAAGAAAAATAGAAATACAATAATAGTTCACCTCTTATAGTCTACGATTAGACGAAGTGAAAAAATAGGTATACAGAAGACTGAAATAATAATGTAGGTGTATTGTATATTAAGTTCTCTTCCATAAAAATAGAAAATGTGTTTTTCCAGTATTCATGGACCCCTACCCTGATCATGTCCTGTACAACCAAAGAAACCACAGTTTTCTCTAGATGTATAACTAGCAAAGCAAACATTTTCTGATAACAAAGCAACAAAATTAAAATTGTGAAAAAAATAAGAAAATAAAATTCTCTGCCTCCTGGAGGAAAATATCTCAATTCTGGTGTCAGTGTGGAAAGGAAAACAAATTTCAGAATACGTAACAAGCTGATCACTACAGTACCTATGACAGCTGATAGGATATAACTAAAGCAGTGTTCAAAGAAAATTCATAACCTTAAGTTCATATAAGTAAATAATAAAAGCTACAAAAATTATTTATCTGATGTAAAAAAGGACAATAAAATGAATGTAAGAGATAAGAAGGAACCATAGAAATTAAGTTAAAAAATTGAGAGACAAGGGACACAAAAAATAATTAAGCTAGTAGCTGATTATTAAAGATAAAGCCTATAAAACAATTTACAGATAAAAAGATAATCACAAAGTTGAGGAGAAGAAAATATCAGACTAAATGACTACTCAATATTATGCAAATAAATTATAAAATTTAGGTGCAATAATTTAGTTTTATCAACTCTAAAAGAATTATAAAGCATAACATCAATATTTTTCCATAAAGAAATAGTTATCTAACTCTCCTCCTCCACCTTCCCTGCAAAAATACCCCAACCAACCAAGGTCTGATGATTTTTAACAGGAGGATTACCACAAGATAGTTCCAATGCTGTTTCAATTTTTCAGATCATAGGTTAAAAAAAAAAATTAAGAAGCAAATGTAATACTGATTTTAACATAGCAACAATAACAACATTTGAATTTGTACAAAAAGGGAATATATAACAAGGTTTACAGACTTAGTTATAATACATTAGCTTCCCGGGATACCCAGGCTGCCCCTTCATAGAGTCTGATGTAATTGGTTGGTGAGTGGTGGGAGTGGATCAGTATTGGTTTGCTAATGTTTTTAAAGCTCCCTATTTATTGTAACATGCAGTCAGATTAAATAATCACTGTTCTATATCAGTGCCTCTCTAAAATATCAATACAGAAATTCAATATCAATACAGAAATTCTAAATAAATATTAGTATTTGGAAGACAGTGAAACATTAAAAGAATTAAACCATATGATCAAGATATTCAATATTAGGTTATCTAATAATACATTAAGACATGAAAAATTTTACCATCATTTTCACAGACATTAAAAGTCACATTACAAAATTTAATATTGATGTTCAAGCTCATTTTAGAAAAGGCAGAGGAACCAGAGATCAAATTGCCAACATCCACTAGATCATGGAACAAGCAAGAGAGTTCCAGAAAAACATCTATTTCTGCTTTATTGACTATCCCAAAGCCTTTGACTGTGTGGATCACAATAAACTGTGGAAAATTCTGAAAGAGATGGGAATACCAGACCATCTAACCTGCCTCTTGAGAAATCTGTATGCAGGTCAGGAAGCAACAGTTAGAACTGGACATGGAACAACAACAGACTGGTTCCAAATAGGAAAAGGAGTACGTCAAGGCTGTATATTGTCACCCGGCTTGTTTAACTTCTATGCAGAGTACAGCATGAGAAACGCTGGACTGGAAGAAACACAAGCTGGAATCAAGATTGCCGGGAGAAATATCAATCACCTCAGATATGCAGATGACACCACCCTTATGGCAGAAAGTGAAGAGGAACTAAAAAGCCTCTTGATGAAAGTGAAAGAGGAGAGTGAAAAAGTTGGCTTAAAGCTCAACATTCAGAAAATAAAGATCATGGCATCTGGTCTCATCACTTCATGGGAAATAGATGGGGAAACAGTGGAAACAGTGTCAGACTTTATTTTTTGGGGCTCCAAAATCACTGCAGATGGTGATTGCAGCCATGAAATTAAAAGATGCTTACTCCTTGGAAGAAAAGTTATGACCAACCTAGATAGCATATTCAAAAGCAGAGACATTACTTTGCCGACTAAGGTCCGCCTAGTCAAGGCTATGGGTTTTCCTGTGGTCATGTATGGATGTGAGAGTTGGACTGTGAAGAAGGCTGAGCACTGAAGAATTGATGTGTTTGAACTGTGGTGTTGCAGAAGACTCTTGCGGGTCCCTTGGACTGCAAGGAGATCCAACCAGTCCATTCTGAAGGAGATCAACCCTGGGATTTCTTTGGAAGGAATGATGCTAAAGCTGAAACTCCAGTACTTTGGCCACCTCATGCGAAGACCTGACTCATTGGAAAAGACTCTGATGTTGGGAGGGGTTGGGGGCTGGAGGAGAAGGGGATGACCCAGGATGAGATGGCTGGATGGCATCACGGACTCAATGGACGTGAGTCTGAGTGAACTCCGGGAGATGGTGATGGACAGGGAGGCCTGGTGTGCTGCGATTCATGGGGTCACAAAGAGTCAGACACGACTGAGTGACTGAACTAAACTGAACTGAAATTTTTAAAACTCAATTTAAAAATATGTCCATCTCAAAAAAAAATTAAAAAAAAAATGTCCATCTCAAGCCAAAGCTCATCATCATGTTTTCTGAGAACATATTAGGAGCATTCCTACTTTTGTTAGACATTAGGAAGGAATCTCCACCATCCATGTTTTTTATTGTACTTGATGAACTGGGCAAATGCAAATTGATGAGACATAAATAAAAAGAATAAGAATTGAAAATGAGAAGGTAAAAGTATCATTAAGGGAATGATATAATTAAATGCTTTGAAACCAAGAAAATCGACTAAAATTACTACAACAATAAAATCATTCAGGTGTCAGGATACAAATTAATATACTAATGTCCATGGTTATCACATTAATAAGAAATTAGAAGGTACAATGGGAAAAATCTCTGTTTTACAACAATAATGAAAATAAAATTCATAGGCATGAGCTTAACAAGAAATGTAAGACTTATATGAAGAAAATTTTAAAATATGTTTGAAGGGCACAAAAGATTGCATGAACAAATGGAAAGGCATAGCATGTTCTTGGATAGAAAAATGGAACATCATTAAGATGCTAATCCTTCTTGAGTTTACTTATAAATTTAACATGATCCTGATAAAAATACCAGATCTTTTTTTCCCCCAAACTAGACAAGTTGATTGTATAATTCATATGAAAATCAACAAGAATATCCAGGAAATTTCTGAAAAAGAAAACCAATGAGGAGGAATTAGGCAGACATAAAAAAATGTATACAGTATGATATGATTTGTACAGAGGTAAAGAAAAAGTATATGTATGCACAAAGACACATACACACATGCACACACACATATGCGTGTGTTTGGCATGCATGTCCATACTATTGTCCCCAGGTTTCCCACGTGGCTCAGACCATAAAGAACCCTCCTACTAATGCCGAAGATGTGATGTAAGAGACATGAATTTTACCCCCGGATTGGGAAGATCCCCTGGAGGAGGGCATGGCAACCCACTCCAATATTCTTGCCTTGAGAATCCTATGGACAGAGGAACCTGGTGGGCTACAATCCATAGGGTCCCAAAGAGTTGGACACGACAACATGCTCGCACTGTTGTCCTCTGACAATATAAATACAGAATAAAGAAGGGTGCTAACCTAATTGGGGATATAGTGACTCATCCAATTCTGGATAGAGATAGGAAGGAATTCCTTCACTGGGTACAATTTAATAAATTTTGATGTGCAAATCATGTAATGGTATTTATGTATTTCAAAATAGGTAAATAAATAAGCAAATAGAAAATAGGCAGAGAACAACTTAAAACAATTTTCAATAATACTGATCAAGAAATACAAATGAAAGCAGTGACAATAGTGAAACTTCACTGATGCAATACATTACTACTGTGACAAGTACTTTACAGGCATTAATCCTCAAACATAATCTCGTAACACAGTACGTGTATGATATAAGGAAATCTTTATTTTTTTTTGTTCCTTTTCATTTCCTAATGTGTTAAAATCACCATTTTTTCTCTTGTATTTTCAGTGGAGAAGTAATAAATATTTATAAAGAGATCTACTGTTCTTAACCACCTTGTAGTAGTTGTACTACATTATTTGCCTGAATACTTCTGAATTTATCTATCAAGTCCCTTCATGTTGTGTGGTTTAAAAAGATTTAATGATTTTTTTATCAGTTCATTATGTGTGTTGTCAAATGAATTCAGAGACATTATTTGCATGTACCAGACTTCATTATTTCAAAACCAGCATTAGAGCCATCCAGTATTTTTGGAATCATCCACTATATGCAAGAAAATCCTCAAGGAGTAGAGGGTGGTGAATTTCAAGGGGATGACTAAAAATACAAATCTGGCTGCCGTCAGGGGCAGGTTCATTGGTGGTTTTCTGAACTCACGACGTGTACACTTTTAGAAATCCACCCAACTTAGCAAGAGTGATAGTTACGATGATAATAGTGAGGATTGCTTACCTGGGAGAGTGATTATAAGTGGTGGCACATCAGAAGCAGAAAAATCATAAAGGACATGAGAATTGCTAACTCTATGTAGCCACTTATTAGCTGGATGACTCAAAGAAAGTTAACTAATCAAACTAACTAGTCCATACTTCAGTGGTTGCATTGATATAGTGAGATAACCATGCACCTAACTCATAGTGTTATGGTGCAAATTAGTACGTATATAAAGCTCTTGGGATACTGCTGAACTCATGGCAAGTGCTCAGTAAGTGAGAGCAATTATATTTGTTGTTATATTAAAATCCAAGCTCGCGCAGATAATTTTTGGAACAGCAGTGACTCCAAGGGCTTCTCTTGTGATCCAGTGGGTGGTAAAGAACCTGCTTGCCAATGCAGGAGACATGGGTTCAAGCCCTGGGTCAGAGAGATCCCCTGGAGAAAGAAATGGCAACCCACTCCAGTATTCTTGCCTGGGAAATCCCATGGACAGAGGAGCCTGGCAGGCCACGCTCCATTGGATCACAAAAGAATTGGACATGACTTAGCAGCTAAACTACAACAATGACTCCAAAAATACGCCATGTAAGGAGAGAGGTGTTTACAGAAGGTCACCCATTTCCCAAAACAATTGACAAATGTGATGCAGATAAAGGTAGATAGGAGAAAGGACAGAGGAAGAGAAGGGAGAACAGAATAAAAACAGAAAATGTAATGGCTATCAGCAGTTGTTATTAAAGTCAACCATGAGCATAATAACATGGAAGTTATACAGGGAAGAAGATACCAAAGATGAGAACTTCGCTATACTATTGGGATGAGCCGGCTCTACCCACAGGAAACTGCAGAAGAAAGCACAGTGCATCTCTGGTGTGCATGTTTGTGCAAAGCCTGCTAAACAACTCTTTACACTTTCCTACTATGATCTTTCAAGGCAAGATGTCATTCATTATGTTATATTAAGCAGCAATATTTCCAAGTGCTAATTTGTATAAAAATATATCATATCTATGTCTATATCATAAGCCATTACATATTCCAGAGTCCTGTTTTCCTCTCGTTAAAAGCAAAAGACTTAAGGAATATTAAAAGGTGTGCAAAGCATAAAAGATAAAATGAGTATCTTCATATGACTTGAAGGGACTAGCCCAGGCAAAATTTGATGAGACTTACTTGACTCCTCTTGCTGCCTTCGAACTCAGACACAGAAGGTCATGGTTAAAAGGCAAGATGGCATTTGGGGCTATTTTAAAAAGTGAGTTCTAGGATGACTGCTGGGATCAATAGCCGTTCAAACGCCATTCCTATAGCATAAATAGGTACCTCTCCAACAGCATCTGTAGTCCTTCCAGTAACTAACGTCACTGAGATACACAGGCTTGACTCATGGTTTGTGGACAGCAAGTGGCTAGTATTATTATTCGTCAGCTCAAACATGTACTAAGAAAATTGTATTATCCCTTTTACAGAGATGAATAAATTGAGCGTGACTAAATTTAAGCAAATCATCCAGAATCACATAGCTAGTAACTTAGGATTGGACTGCAGGCATATTTGACAACAAATCCCTTCTTTTTCACATATTGGTGCCCAGAAACTTTAGTGCATGAATTTGTAAAATCCATTTTGATTATCAGATTCCTATATGTTGTTATCTAACATTTTTTACTGTGTTCCAGCTCTTTGAGCTTTCCAAAAACATAAGATGCTAATGTCTTTATAAATATAGATGTTTGCTACATATTGAGAGATTTTATAAATACACACACATACACACACATTTTTGTCTCAACCAAACTGAGTCCCATCAGCATTTCAGTATGCTCATCTCTCCCATCTTATATATACACACACAGAAACCAAACCAAAATACCCTCCTTTCATCCCATATCTCCTTCAGCTTCTTCTCAATGTATCTACCACCTTCAGAACAAACATTTTAAAGCCAGTTGTCTCTCACTGATCCAACTATGTCCTTAACTATCACTTGCTCGTCAACCTACTCCAGTTTTGTTTTTTTTTTACCACTGCTAAAATGTTCTTGTTATGGCCACATGTTCACTTCATTTTCATAACTCTAAAGGCCATTATAACCCCAGTGTTCCTTGACTTTCACAGTGATTTGATAGTTAGCTATTTCCTCTTTCTTAAAATGCTCTCTTTACTTTTGAAATCTGTGCCAACTTAGTTGTGACTTTTCTTTTCTGCTCTGTTTCTTCTCAGCTTCTTTGGTGGGCCCCTCTGCTTTGTGTCTGTCTTCCTGGCTCCCTTTCCAGTCCTTTCTTTTCTTTCTCTGCACACCTCCTGGCCTCATCTCAAACATTCCTGTGACTTTGCTACTGTCTGTGGCTCTGGTCCATACTCCTCTCCTGATTTCCAGGCCAACCTTTTCCAACGGCATGATTTTCTGGCCCTCAGTCTCAGATTGCCAAAATTGAATTTGACATTTTTCCTACCCCCATCCTCTCAACCTGCACTTTTGTATTCCTCTTTGTGAGGGTGAAGTATATGGAGAACATAACTTGGGGAAGTTTTTTGAATGAATTCAAGAAACACTGAAGGGAGAGAATTCACCTTTATTTTCTTCATGGTTCAGTAACGTATATATGCTTCCCTGGTGGCTCAGAAGGTAAAGAATCTGCCTGCAATGCAGGAGACCTGAGATTGATCCCTGGGTTGAGAAGATCCCCTGGAGGAGGACATGGCAACCCACTCCAGTATTCTTGCCTGGAGAATCCACATGGAGGAGGAGCCTGGCGGGCTACAGTCCATGGGGTCCCAAAGAGTCCGACACGACTGAGTGACTAAGCACAGCACACAGCACAATGTATACATAAGAAGGATTGAAGAAATGGTTTGTAAAATAACATATAATAATTCTTTCTATAGTCTGTGTGGGGGCCCATTAGGAAAGCCCCTAGATAAAAATCCACATCTTGAGCTTGATTCATAATCCTCAGTACCCCCGGTGACATTCATGGGTACATGATCAGCCCAGTGAGCTCTGAGGTCTCTTTGTACAATGCTGACAGTTTGTTACTGGGCCTGAAATTCAGCAATCCCAAAGTGTCCCATCAATTTATAAAGGAGTCCATCAAAATATTTCTACTAAGAATTCAGTTCAATTCAGTCACTCAGTTGTGTCTGACTCTTTGCGACCCCATGAATCGCAGCATGCCAGGCCTCCCTGTCCATCACCAACTCCCGGAGTTCACTCAGACTCACGTCCATCGAGTCTGTGATGCCATCCAGCCATCTCATGCTCTGTCGTCCCCTTCCTCCTGCCCCCAATCCGTCCCAGCATCAGAGTCTTTTCCAATGCGTCAACTCTTCGCATGAGGTGGCCAAAGTATTGGAGTTTCAGTTTCCGCATCAGTCCTTCCAATGAACACACAGGACTTGTCTCCTTTAGAATGGACTCATTGGATCTCCTTGCAGTCCAAGGGACTCTCAAGAGTCTTCTCCAACACCATAGTTCAAAAGCGTCAATTCTTTGGTGCTCACAGTCCAACTCTCACTTCCATACAGGAACACTGGAAAAACCATAGCCTTGACTAGATGGACCTTTGTTGGCAAAGGAATCTAAAAGGACATATCCAAAGGAATGTCTCTGCTTTTCAATATGCTATCTAGGTTGGTCATAACTTTCCTTCCAAGGAGTAAGCATCTTTTAATTTCATGGCTTCAGTCACCATCTGCAGTGATTTTGGAGCCCAAAAAAATAGTCAGGCACTGTTTCCACTGTTTCCCCATCTATTTCCCATGAAGTGATGGGACTGGATGCCATGATCTTCGTTTTCTGAATGTTGAGCTTTAAGCCAACTTTTTCACTCTCCACTTTCACTTTCATCAAGAGGCTTTTTAGTTCCTCTTCACTTTCTGCCATAAGGGTGGTGTCATCTGCATATCTGAGGTGATTGATATTTCTCCCAGCATCTTGGTTCCAGCTTGTGCTTCTTCCATCCCAGCATTTCTCATGATATACTCTGCATATAAGTTAAATAAACAGGGTGACAATATACAGCCTTAATATACTCCTTTTCCTATTTGGAACAAGTCTATTGTTCCATGTCCAGTTCTAACTTCTGCTTCCTAACCTGCATATAGGTTTCCAAGAGGCAGGTCAAGTGGTCTGATATTCCCATCTCTTTCAGAATTTTCCATGGTTTATTGTGATCCACAAGTCAAAGGCTTTGGCATAGTCAATAAAGCAGAAATAGATGTTTTTCTGGAACTCTCTTGCTTTTTCCATGATCCAGCGGATGTTGGCAGTTTGATCTCTGGTTCCTCTGCCTTTTCTAAAACCAGCTTGAACATCTGGAAGTTCATGGCTCATGTACTGCTGAAGTGTGGCTTGGAGAATTTTGAGCATTACTTTACTAGTGTGTGAGATGAGTACAATTGTGCGGTAGTTTGAGCATTCTTTGGCATGACCTTTCTTTGGGATTGGAATGAAAACTGACCTTTTCCAGTCCTGTGGCCACTGCTGAGTTTTCCAAATTTGCTGGCATATTGAGTGCAGCACTTTCACAGCATCATCTTTCAGGATTTGAAATAGCTCAACTGGAATTCCATCACCTCCACTAGCTTTGCTCGTAGTGATGCTTTCTAAGGCCCACTTGACTTCACATTTCAGGATGTCTGGCTCTAGGTGAGTGATCACACCATCATGATTATCTTGGTCGTGAAGATCAAGCAAAAAGATCCCATCTGGTAAGTTAATGAGTTGATAAATGAATATAAAAACAAAGGACTCTAATAAACAGAAAAATGGAGAGTGGGGATATGCCTTTATAATATTGAATATTTCAGGGAATATATAGTTTTTATTGAGGATTTATTTTGCACCAGAATATGTGCAATGAATTTGGTGTGTAAATTGATCCACTTGATGTTCCCAACAACGTTATGAGATGATTATTCTCATTTTAGAGATTAGGAACCCAGTAAAAGGGGGCTGAGGTAACATCCAAGGTCATATATCTGTGACTGATGAAGCTTAGCATACATGTTACAGATCAGGTCAGTAAAGAAGACTTGATCCAATCAAATTATGAATGGGAAAGAGATGTAGGGCCATAAACCACAAAGAGGAAACACATCAGAAAGTAAATATGTATAACATTGTACATTCTTTTTAGTAAAGACAAATACCATACAAGAAAGCAACCGTTTTGCTTCTCTTAAATTGGAAAAAGGGAGGAAGGATGGGAGAAAGAGAAAGAGCTAAAGGTACCATGCTCCCTGTTTTAAAACTATGCTGGCAAAGCTATAGTAACCAAAACAGTAAGGTACTGGCACAAAAATAGACACACAGATAAATGGAATGGAATAGAGAGACCAGAATTGAACCTACACTTATATGGACCATTAGTCTATGACAAAGGAAGTAAAAACATGCAATGGGGGGAAAGCCTCCCACTTCAATAAATCCTGGAAAAACTATATAGCTACATGTAAAAAAATCAAACTGGGCTTCAAAATGGATTAAAGACTTAAATGTATGACCTGAAACCATAAAATTTCTGGAAGAAATGTAGGCAGTGCACCCTTTGAGATCAGTCCTAACAATATATTCTTTTGGATATGTCTCCTCAGGCAAGGGAAACAAAAGCAAAAATAAACAGCTGAGCCTTCTTAAACTAAAAAGCTTTTGCATAATGAAGGAAACTCTTAACAAAAGCCAAAGACCACCTGCTGAGAGAAGATATTTGCAAACCATATAACTAAAAAGGGGTTAGTATCAAAATATGCAAAGAAGCCATACAACTAACATCAAAAAACAAACAACTTAATTAAAAAATGGGTCAAGGAACTGAGTAGACATTTTTCCAAAGAGGCCAATGGGCACATGAAAAGATGCTCAACATCACTAATCACTAATCATCAGGGAAATGCGAGTAAAAACTATAATCAAAATCACCTCTTACCTGTCAGAATGGCTATTATCAAAAAGACAACAAATAGCAAGTGTTGACCAGGATGAAGAAAAAGGGAATCTTTGTGCAGTGTTGGTGGGAATATAAATTGATACAGCCACTGTGAAAAACAGTATGGAGGTTCCTCAAAAACCAAAACTAGAACTATCATATAATCTAGCATTCCACTCCTGGGAATATATCTGGGAAAAAAAAAAAGAAAGAAAACACTAGTTTGAGAAGATATATGCACCCCAGTATTCATAGCAACACTATTTATAATAGGAAAAATGTGAAAAAATCTATATAAGTGTTCATCAACAGACAAATGGTACACACACACACACACGCACACACACACAATGAAATATTATGTAACCATGAAAAAGAATGAAATTTTACTATTTATTACACCATGAGTGGACTTAGAGGGTATTATGCTAATTAATACAAGTCAGGTAGAGAAAGACAAATACTATATGGTTTCACTTATACAGTAAGTCTTCTACATACAAACTTTCAAGTTGCAAACTTTCAAAGATGTGAATGTGCCCAGACAAAGGATGAAGAGAGACAAGAGAAAGAAGTAACTGAAGAACCTAAGAGATTTATGACACAGGAAATGTCAAGGAGATTTTCTTTGTCTGAGGAGGCACTGTTAGTTTTGAGGCAGGGGACCCAAACATAGAACGGTGCACAGAGGTCACAGCACCTGTTCAGAATGTAATCCAATGCTACCATGTCATCTATGATGGGAAAAAAAAGAACTACTACCCAGGCATCACTGGGTAGTTTTTTCAGGAGAATAGATAGAACTGAATCCAGCAAGCAACCAGAACCTGTGCCATCAGTGTTAAGCCTGAGTGAAATTGCTGACAGTCCTTCAACTCTGCTATCTCCCACCTCTTCTCCCTCCTACAGTCCGTAACTCTTCTTGCCAATGCCCTCAATGCCAGCCCCTGTATGTCAGCTGTTTGTTCAGTGCTATGTACTTGTCAAGGTGCTGTATTATAAGATTGAAAAATGTTTTATATTGTGTGTTTGTTTTCTTTGTGTATTGTGTGAAAAGTATTTAAACCACTTATTGTTTGTGAAATCTAAATCAAAAAGCAAACGAACAAACATAACTAAACAGAAACAGACTCATGGATTCAAGGAACAAATAGGCGGTTGCCTAAGAGGGTGGGGGAAGGAGAACAATGGGTGTGGGGGATTAAGAGGTACAAGTTTTCAGTTACAAAATAAATGCCCCAGGGGTATGAAATGATATTGCAGATAATCCAAATGCCTAATGATAGGACAGTCTTATAATTCATGAAATCTATAGGTTATCCAAGCATTAAAATAGCTATTTTGAAAATATTATAGAGATACAGAGGGTGTATATGATGTACTGTCAAGAAATCGGAATACAAACTTTATGCTGTCTATAGTTAATTTTATACTTATGATAAGAAAGAACATAGAAAAATAAAACAGTTACCATGTTAATTTTGATATTGTGAGTTCCTTTATTAAATAGCGTTCTTTTCTTTTTTGCTGTTATAGCATTGTTCATGCAATATGTGAAATTCAGAAGTAAACCAGTGAGCTATATGTGATACAGGAAGCTTTGTAAATGCTCCGTAGCATTAGTTTGAAATAAGCAAAAAAGTATCATTATGTCCTAGGAAAAGCCCAGGGCTTTGAATACAAACAAAGTTGGTTTCTGAATTCTGGTTCCAGCATGTGGTTTTAGATCAATCACAGCTGATTTGACCCTTAAGTATTTCATTTAAAAAAAAAAAAAAAAAAAAAACCTAGATGCTTAGATTAGTAGTCAGTAATATTTAGTTGTTTTTGAGGTGCTCCTGTCTGATTTTCAAGATGCAAAAAGCAAATAAAAACCAAACAAACCCAAAACCCCACAGCCTGTCAATTCCATCAGTTGAAAAAGACTTCATTTGGTAGATTATTCTTCAGATCTCAGCATCAGTATCTTCTTTTATGGTTTTTGAAGCACTAGAAATTATATCCTTTGGTGGAGTGGAACTTTTCCTTTATCCAAGTATTGAAGATAGACTCATTTCTGTCCAGCATAATGGTGATCACGTCTATGTCTGTGACTATCAGCATGAGCTATATGGAAGATGTAAGAATAGGATGAACATTCTTTCTGAGGACCTCTCTTCTCATTTTTCTGATTGTTTGAATTAGAACCTTTTGTTAGAAAGAGTCATCCAATAAGGTGAGAATTTGAAAATGGAAAGACTAATGTATTATTTGAGAATAGGGAGTGTTTCTCTTTGTTATGCTCTTTCCTCTGCAAGTAGAAAAGTGTGATATTCATACCACTGATGGTACTCTATTTGATTGTGGGTAGTATATAGCTTTTAAAATTTTAATAGTCATGGTTTTATTTTAATATATATTAGGAAAAAATTGCCACCAGCATTTGACACATATACTCTAGGAATTATGCAAGATGATCTACTTTGGTACAAAAAGAAAATATTTGAACTTCTATTTATATTCCTTTCTTAACTTATCCTTGACATTTTTCTGTTTGTCATAATGTGAATAATATGTATTTGTATAGTGATACATGTACATTGTTATAAATAGAACAATACATGGCTGAATGTCCAGGCTTAACATTTCTACTTATGAGATATGTAAAATAAAAAATTTAGAGACCCCTCTATTAGAGACATATTGGTTTTCCATTTTTAATGTCATATAGAGTTTTCTTTAAGAGTTAAATCTTTAGGAAGAGCTAACATAGAGTAAATAATAGTATAAAGTGAAGTTGCTCAGTCATGTCCAACTCTTTGCAACCCGTGGACTGTAGCCCACCAAGCTCCTCCGTCTATGGGATTCTCCAGGCAAGAATACAGAGTGGGTTGCTATGCCCTTCTCCAGGGGAATCTTCCCGATCCAGAGATCAAACCAGGACTCGAACCTGTGTCTCTTAGGTCTCCTGCATTGGCAGGAGGGTTCTTAACCATGAGCACCACCTCTTGAAAGTGAAAGTAAAAGTGAAGTCGCTCAGTCGTGTCCGACTCTTTGCGACCCACGGACTATAGCGCACCAAGCTCCTCCATCCATGGGATTCTCCAGGCAAGAATACTGGAGTGGGTTGCCATTTCCTTCTCCAGGGGATCTTCCCGACCCAGAGATCGAACCCAGGTCTCCCACATTGCAGGCAGACGCTTTAACCTCTGCACCACCAGGGAAGTCCTTAAATACAGTACAGTCTCTCAGAAAACCTCCTATAGAGACACAGAGCTTCAGATCCAAGTACTAACATCAAAGATTTCAATGGAGGAAAGGAAGCCAGGTTGAAAGAAGAAGGGGGAGGAGGCGGGAGAGGGGGAGCAAAAGGGGTGGCCTTACAGACGTCTCCTGCTACCCATAGATACCCAGGCATTACAGGACTTTTCCCTGGGCCTCCAGAAAAGGGAGGACTGGAACTCGGCCCTACCAGAAATCAGACCAGACCAGAACTGGAATTCGAGTTCTCTGCCAAGAGGAGGTGATCAGTCTCCAATCCTCAGCTCAGGCTGAGGGCCCTTCAACCAGATTCCTGCATCCAGTACCGGGAGACTAGAAAAGTGGGGAAGGATAGGAAGGGTTAAGGAGAGGAAAGAGAGAGGGAAGGGGAGAGAGGTCAGTAAAGTCTCTTGTTCCTTACCAGATATGTCACAAACCAGGATAGTGAGACAAGAATTACTTAAGTTCAGACACTTCAGCAGAGAATATTGGATGACAGAAGGAGTATGGCAGGATTCAAATAAAAACACATCCATCTACTAGACTTGCCTAAGCTCATAGTTTTCTGGGAAAGCTGGTCTTCCTGGAATGGCAAAAGATCATAACCCTGATCAGAAAAAGAACAAAGTGGACTCTGAGAGCTCTTGGTAGAGCAGAATCCAAAGACTAGTGCCAGGTCATAAGGTGGTCATTGCTTCAGGGCTTAAGCATCATTTCTATGTAGCCTCTGTCTACTAGCTTCTTAACTTGCCTTATATTTAAAGCTCTGTTTCATGACTGATATGGAGTGGAGAAGAGGCTTGAAATTCCTACAACATAAGGAAAAGGTGAGAATAATTCAGTCAGTCGAATACTCTACAGACTTTTTTTTTTTTTTTTTTTTTGCAACCACCTACCCTTAGAAAAGTAAAGAGGCAGCAAGAAACTAAAACTGGAGTTGCTTACCAGGGCAAATTGTAAATAAATCCTAAATAATACAATTTTGATACATTAAAGATGAAATAATGTATCCTTTCAAATGCCAATTTGAAATGTCAATTTCCATGTCAATTTATGTTTGTATCGGCTTTGGTTTTTTAAAGGAGAAGTTTTTTGTTTTTTGTTTTTTAAGAGAAAAGCAGTGTATCTCCCTTAATACATTTGAAGACTAAAATGCTATAAAATTGTCTTCAGATTTTGATCAAATAGTCTAGTTCTGAATCTATGTAATCTGTTAGAGAAAAAAGTAGCCACTGCAGTGTGAGAATCATTTTTTCTAAGCCACTTGAATTATGTGAGATTGAGGGAAAATAGGTTGTTGGTTGTTTTTGCCAAATAATTAGCTATTATTAACATGGAAAGTAGATGTCAACAAATGGACTGGAAGAACACCACAGTACTTAAGCCAAAGTAGGAAATTGTTGATTTCTGGTTTTTAAGCTCAGGAACATTTTTAAAAACAACAAATGACGAAAGCCAGCCCATCTGCATGGGATTATGATTTTGGGTCGAGTTTCACTTTTAGTTATCACATTTATAAGGGAGTTATTGACCCTGCATCTGTACCTGCCTCCACTGACTTCCCTTGCAGTGCTATATAACTAAGTCTGCTTAGACATTGAACCACATTTTTTACCTAGAATTTACCTAAAATTGTCCCTGATGGGTGTAAATACAGGATAAAAAGAAGGAGAACAAGGGTGATGTCTAGGAAACTCAAGGTGAACTTTTTCGTTCTTGAGCTCTAGAGAGTTTCTAACTACTTAGTAAGTATGACTCGCTAAGGACTGACCTTTAATAAATATGTCTGGTCAGACACATTCTTTCGCTTAGAGAAATGAGGTCTGAAATGGATTTTGAGCCATCATAAGGCTCACCTATACTCATTTTGTTCAGGCTTAACCTCAGACTTAGAAATGTTGGCCTAAACACGCTATTCTCATTCCAGTGGCTGACAACATTCATGCTGAACCTTCCCTCTGCTATGACTTCTTTATTCTTATCTGTGTTTTCAGGATCAAAAACCACTATAAGCCTTTGAAGAATAATTTTTGTATATAGGGGGAAATACCTTGTGGCAACCGTCTTCCTAATACTTGTATGTGTTAGCCTGTCAGTCATGTCTGACTCCTTGTGACCCCATGGACAGTAGCCTGCCAGGCTCCTCTGTTCATGGAATTCTCCAGGCAAGAATACTGGAGTGGGTAGCCATTCCCTTCTCCAGGGGATCCTCCCAACCCAGAAATTGAACCTGGATCTCCTGCATTGCTGACAGATTCTTTACCATCTGAGCCACCAGGGGATACCCCTTTACTAAGCACTCACTTAAAAATTCCCCGATTTTTAAAATTCCATGGTGTTTGATTGGTAGACTTAAATGCCTTTTGTTTGGTTTGTTGTTGTTCAGTCACTGAATCACGTCTGACTCTTATGACCCCATGGACTGCAGCATGCCAGGCTTCCCTATCTTTCACTATGTCCTGGAGTTTGCTCAAACTCATGTCCACTGAATCATGGACATGAGTGATGCCATCCAACCATCTCATTCTCTGTCACCCCCTTCTCTTCCTTCTCTCAATCTTTTCTAGCTTCAGGGTCATTTCCAATGAGTTGAGTCTTTGCATCAGGTGGCCAAAGTATTGGAGCTTCAGCATCAGTCCTTCCAATGAATATTCAGGGTTGATGTCCTTTAGGATTGACCCGTTTGATCTTCTTACAGTCCAACAGACTCTCCAGAGTCTTCTCCAGCCCTGCAATTCAAAAGCATCAGTCTTCAGTGCTCAGCCTTC
The DNA here is from genome assembly GCF_032405125.1 of Capricornis sumatraensis. NCBI lineage: Eukaryota > Metazoa > Chordata > Mammalia > Artiodactyla > Bovidae > Capricornis > Capricornis sumatraensis. The sequence continues at coordinate 65,147,817 of NC_091069.1, read as the reverse complement.
TTTATGTTCCAACTCTCATATCTGCAGGTGTTGGCAAAGTGATGTCTCTGCTTTTTAATACAGTGTCAAGGTTTGTCATAGCTTTTCTTCCAAGGAGTAAATGTCTTTTAATTTCATGGCTGCAGTCACTGTCTGCAGTGATTTTGGAGCCCAAGAAAATAAAATCTTGTTTGGTTTACATTATGCCTTCAATTTTTCCTCATTGATCATCAATATCTTATAACCCAGTCCATCTTTTTCTTATTTCTTCATTTCTGTGTTAGAGAATCATGTAGAAGCACACAAGCATAAAGATCCCTTTAAGCTGGGGATTTTTACAGATTTTTTCCCCTGAATCTCATATGAATTCAGCAAGTGAGATTAGAGGAAATAAACTGAACACAAGAAGAGTGAGCTGATGGGACAAGGACTTTATGGAATATTATTGTGTTTCTAATAGCTTCATGTGGGTTGAAGGCCATCTGGATGGCATTATGGGAAAAGGGCAGCCTGCTGGAATATTTGGAAGAGAATTAGGTTTATTAGATAATTTTTGCAATGAAATTCAGATTTTGGAACACCTGAAAGGAGCAGAGAAGTCAGAGAACTATAGAAAGTAATATTTGATTGTTCAATGGATTTTCCAGAAATAAATGTGATAGTACAGATTAGAAGAGTTGTTATTCTGGAGAGTAGAAAGGTACATTGTTAAAATGACTCCCAAAATCAGTATGGAGTTACTCAAAACAAAGAACATAGAGTTAGTGTTTATTTCAGGGAAAGTACAATGGCTTTCAAAACTGAAAGAAAAATATGCAGTTTACCCCTCTTTTCAGAAATAGCATATTCATTTTCTTTCTAATATTCTGTTTACTTTTTTGAGTTTGGTCCATGTTAAGGATATATTCGGAGAAGGGAATGGCAACCCACTCCAGTACTCTTGCCTGGAAAATCCCATGGATGGTAGGCTGTAGTCCATGGGATCGCTAGGAGTCGGACAAAACTGAGTGACTTCACTTTCACTTTTCACTTTCATGTATTGGAGAAGGCAATGGCAACCTGCTCCAGTATTCTTGCCTGGAGACTCCCAGGGATGGGGGATCCTGGTGGGCTGCTGTCTATGGGGTCACACAGAGTTGGACACGACTGAAGTGACTTAGCAGCAAGGATATATTCAGTTTGAGAATTCTTGAATCTTGCACATTGATTTAGGATAGAAACTTTTTTTTCTTAAATATGGATTACTTAAATAGGAATGCTGTCACAAAACCTGCTCAGGAATAAATGTTAAATTTATATTATAGTTTTATTGTTTAGATGACATTAAGATATTACAGATCAGTGTTTATCCAACACAAGAATACAATTTCCAAGTTTAGTAGCATTAACTGTAGAAACTAAAGTAAAGGATATGATAGTAGCTTTCAAATCTGAATTTCTAGAAGTTTGGTTTATGTAACTGTTTAAAGAGTCCACATGAAAGTGTATGTGGCAATTGTCATTTTTACATTTAGAACATTTTAATTTATGGGGCAGCAATTCATATTTACCAATGAAGTTGAAAGAATATGCTAAACCTTTAGGTAGTTACTTTTTCCCAATGGTATATAACAAAAATACAGATTCAGTGACTGCACTTGGCTACAAATGGTTATAGTAATAATAATAAATGGTATTTATCTGTAAACAACAGTCTATACTGTGTCACACACACACATTATCCTCTAGATGGTGGGTCTTTAAGAGGGTTTTTTAAAATGTGGCTTTTTCAAGAAGGGTCGATCAAGATGGCAGAGTAAGAGAATTTGGAGGTCACCTCCCCACATGAACATATTAAAATTATGTCTACATGTGGAATAATTCACACTGTAAACTAACTGGAAACTGGGAGAAATAATGTAAGAAACAGTCTTGGTCTTACAACCAAGGCTATAAGAAAGATACACATGTAATTGGATAGAAAGGGAAGAAAAATGGTGGGATAGAGACCTGTGCCCTTGAAAGGAGACTCAGAGGAAAAGGGCAAATACCCAGCTGGAAACCCACCCTGGGGAGTGAGTGTTGAGAACCACAGATTGAGTTCCCTACTTCTCTGGTTCTGGGTGATAGACATGAGCCTCCTTGGCTGGTTAGAGGACCAGGAGGGTTGTGAGAAGCATATATTTCTCTTGTGAGGAGCATTTGTTCATTGACCTGCACCTGATAGGATGGACAGAGGTCCGCTTTAATAGTTTCTGGATTTCATGCAACCTCCTCAGTGCACCCCGTCCCAAGCCAAGTGAATGCTCCCACCCTGCTCGTTCCACATCACAGTGTGGCACTGGACTTCTGGTGGCTGAAACCAGGAAGAGGACTCAATCATGGTCCATGGAGATGGCCCAGTCCTGGGGCAGAGCCTATATGACTGGCAGTGGTCATTGTTGGCACTTATTCAAGCAGCTCATGAGAAGTAGCCCTGATCTTTGATGGTGGGAGGCCCACCACAGTTCACCTCCTGATACATGCTGAGAGTTTATGCAAGCCCTACCTATTCTGTCATGTGACTCCTTAGCAGTGGAGGAGGTGGCAGAGGCTGGGGGTAGTGATTGGCTCTGAGGGGCAAAGGGGACCTGAAGCAGTGTCTGGGCCAACTGAGGGGAACAATTGCAGGTACCTGCAGAGACAGCACATTGGAGACACTTTGGATCTCAGTCTCTGGCCCACATGAGCTGAGATCCCCCACAGAAGAAACTGACAATAATACAATAATAATAGAGGACTTCAACCCACCACTTGCATCATGGGCAGATCATCCAGACAGAAAATCAGTACAACAGCAACAGTCTAAATGACGTAACAGACCAGCTGAATGCAATAAATACTTACAGGATATTACATCTAAAAATAACAGAGTACATTTTGTTTCCAAGTGCACCTGGAATGTTCTCCAGGATAGATCACACACTAGGCCACAAAATAAACCTCAACAAATTTAAGAGGATAGAGATTATATCTATATCTATATCTATCTATCTATCTATCTCTATATATCTATATCTCTATCTCTGTCTATATATATATGTCTATATATATATGTGTGTGTGTGTATATATATATATATATATATATATTTTTTTTTTTACCACAGTAGGGCTTCCAAGGTGGTAAAAATCCTGTCTGCCAATGCAGGAGACACAAGAGATGCAGATTTGATCCCTGGATCAGGAAGATCCCCTGGAGGAGGAGATGGCAACCTACTCCAATATGCTTGCCTGGAAAAATTCATGGACAGAGGAGCCTGGATGACTGCAGTTCATGGAAGAGTTAGACATGACTGAGCAACTGAGCATGGGAGCACAACAGTATGAAACTAGAAATCAAATGCAGAAAGAAAAGTGGAAAAAAAAAAAAAACATGGAGACTAAATAAAAAACCAGTAAATAAAAAATCATGGGAGTAAAAAACCAGTGTGTCAATGAAAAAAATCATAGATGAAATCAGAAAATACCTTGAGACAAACGGAAATGAAAACACAACTTTCCAAATCTATGGGATGAAGCAAAAGCAGTTCTAAGAAGAAAGTTTACAGTGATACTGACCTTTCTCAAGAAATGAGAAAAATCCAAAAAGCAACCTAACCTCTTATTTAAAGGAATTAGAAAAAGAACAAACAATGCCCCAAATCAGCAGAAGGGAAGAAATAATAAAGGTCAGAGAGAAAATACATAAAATAGAGATTTAAAAAAATAGAAAGATCAATGAAACCCAGAGCTAGTTTTTTGAGAAGGTAAAAAAAGTGATAAATCATTAGCCAGACTCACCAAGGATAGAGAGAGGAACCAAATAAACAAAAATGAAGAAGAAATAACAACCGATATCACAGATATACCAAAGATCATAAGAGTATATTATGAACAGTTTAATTATATACCAACAGATTGGACAACCTAGTAGAAAATGGGCAAAGTCCTGGAAGAGTACAAACTGGCAGGACTGAACCAGGAAGAAACAGACGATTCGACAGATCAATTTCTCTTTTGTAGTGAACATGATTTTGTAATTAAAAAGAATTCCCAGCAAAGAAAAGTCCAGCCCTGGACAGTTTCACCGAGGGATTTTACCAAACATATAAAGAAGTGATAACAGCTATCACTCTCAAAATACTCCAAAAAATTTAAAGAGGGAAGAATGCCCCCAATATTGTTGATGAATATGCATGCAAAAATATCAACAATGTATTAGCAAACTGAACCCAACAATGTATAATAAAAGATAACACACCATGATCCAGTGGGGTTTATTTCAGTGATGCAGGAATGGTTCAATATCAACAAGTCATTTAATATTGTACACACCATAACATAACAAAAATCACATTGTCATTTCAGTAGATACAGAAAAAGCATTTGCCAAAAATTGACCTTCAGTCATGATAAAAACTCCCATCAAATTATGTATAGAGGAATCACATCTCAACATAACGAAGACCATTTATGACCAACACACAGTTAATATCATACTCAACATTAAAAATCTGAAAGCTTTTCTTCTAAATTCAGGAACAAGACAAGGAGACCCAATCTCACCACTTTTGTTTACATAGTGTTGAAAATCCTAGCCACAGTCATCAGAGAAGGAAAAGACACAAAAGGAAGGAGTAAAACTGTCACTATTTTCAGATGACATGATGTTTTACATAAAAACCCCTAAAGTCTCCACCAGAAATATATTAGAAATAATAAATGAATTCAGCAAGCTTGCAGATGTAAGATTAGTATATACAGATAACTGTTGCTTTTTTACACAGTAATAATGAACTATTAGAACAGGAAATCAAAACAAAAGACCTCATTTAAAATTACACCAAAAAGAATGAAATAATTAGAAATAAACGTAACTAAGACTGTGAAAGACTTACAGTGTGAAAGCTTTGAAATACTGATGAAGGAAATTAAAGATGATACAAAGAAATTGAAAGACACCCCATGCTCTTGGAATGAAAGAAGTAATATTTTTAAATGACCATACTACCCAAAGCAATCTATAGATTTAATATAATCTCTATCAAAATACCCATGACATTTTTCACAGAACTAGAACAAATAATCCTAAAATTCGTATAGAACCACAAGAGACCCTGGGTTGCCAAAGCAGTCCTGAGGAAAAAAGACCTAAACTGGAGCTATGACCCTTCAAGACTTCAGATTATGCATACTACAAGGAATAGTAATCAAAATAGCATGGTACCAGAACAAAAACAGACGTACAGATCAATGGAAAAGAAGAGAGAGTACATAAATAAACGCATGTACCTATCGTCAATGAATCTGTGACAAAAGAGGCGAGAATATACGATGAAGAAAAGTTACTCTTCTCAATAAATTGGTGCTGGGAAAACTGTACAGCTACATATAGAAAAATGAGATTAGAACATTTCCTTACACCATATACAAAGATAAATTCAAAATGGATTAAATACCTAAATGTAAGACCTGAAACCATAAAACTCCCTGAAGAAAACATAGGCTGTTTAACATAAACTACATTTATTTTTAATTTATTCCCTAAGGCAGGGGCCCCCAACCTCTGCGATCTAATGCTGTTGATTTGAGGTGGAGCTGATCTATTAATAATAGAAATAAAGTTCACAGTAAATGTAATGTGCTAGAATCATCCTGAAACCATCCCTCCCCAGCCCCAGTCTATGGAAAAATTGTTTTCCACAAAACCAGTCCCTGGTGCCAAGAAGGCTGGGGACTGTTGCTAAGGCAAAAGACGTAAAACAAGTGGGATCTAATTAAACTTGAAAGTTGTTGCACAGCAAAGGAAACCACTGACAACATGAAAAGACAAATTATGGAATGGGAAAAAATATTCACAAATGATGACTGAGAAGGGGTTAATATCCAAATATATAAACAGCTCATATCACTCAATATTAAATAAAAACCAAACAATCCAATCAAAAAATGGGCAGAAGATCTGAATAGACATTTTTCCAAAGGAGACATACAGATGGCTAAAAACTACAAGAAAAGATGTTCAGCATTGCTAACTATTAGAAAGATGCAAATCAAAACAACAGTGAGATAACACTTCACACTTGTCAAAATGGTTATCATCAAAAGAGAACAAATAACAAGTGTTGAGGAGGACGTGGAGAAAAGGGAACTTTTGTACACTGTTGATGGGAATATATAAGTTGGTGCAGTCACTATGGAATTCAGTATGGATGTTCCTCAAAATGAAAAAAAAAAATAAAGCTAAATTTAGAACTATCATTTAATCTAGCAATTCCACTCCTGGGTATGTATGTGAAAAAAATGGGAGCACTAATTTGAAAGGATATATGTACCTGATGCTTTTGAACTGTGGTGTTGGAGAAGACTCTTGAGAGTCCCTTGGACTGCAAGGAGATCCAACCAGTCCATTCTGAAGGAGATCAGCCCTGGGATTTCTTTGGAAGGAATGAAGCTGAAGCTGAAACTCCAGTACTTTGGCCACCTCATGCGAAGAGTTGACTTATTGGAAAAGAGTTGACTTATTGGAAAAGACTCTGATGCTGGGAGGGATTGGGGGCAGGAGGAGAAGGGGATGACAGAGGAAGAGATGGCTAGATGGCCTTACCGAATAGATGGACATGAGTTTGGGTGAACTCAGGGAGTTGGTGATGGACGGGGAGGCCTGGTATGCTGCGATTCATGGGGTCACAAAGAATGGGACATGACTGAGCGACTGAACTGATGCACCTGGTATTTACAGCAGCACTATTTACAATAGTCAGTTTTATGCACAACAAATATCTATCAATACACATGGATACATTTGTGTTTTTCAGCAACACAAATGTCCATCAACAGACAAATGGATAAAGATGTAGTACAATGGACTATTACTCAGCCATAAAAAGAATGATAATTTGTGATTTGCAGTAGTACATGGATGGACCTCGAGATTATTATGTCTAGTGAAATATATCAGATCAAGAAAAATACTATATAATGTCACATATGTGGAATCTAAAGAAATGAAACAAAGAAGTTTTCACAAAGAAGTGAAACAAAAAAATGTATATAGCAAAACAGAAATAGACTCACAGATAAAGAAAAAATATATAGTGGTTACCAGTGGTGAGAGGAAAGGGAGGAGGGGCAAGATAGTTGTAGGGGATTAGGAGATACAAACTATTATTTACAAAATAAGTAAGCAAAAAGTGACTATTGTATAGCACAGGGCACTATAGCCCATATCCTGTAATAAGTTTTAGTGGAGTATAATTTGGCAAAATACTAAATCCCTAGGCTATATATCTGAAACTGATAGAAAGTTTTAAATCCACTGTACTTCAATAAAAAAATTTAAAAATGAAAATATGGGATCTTATTATTTAAGCACTTAAATATATTTTTGTTTTGATATTACATATAATTATATAAATACCAAAATTATAAAAAAAAATTTCACACACAAAAATATTGTTACCATATGATGACAGATGCTAACTAGACTTACATTGATGAACATTTCATAATATATCTAACCATTATGTTGTATAGCAGAAACATGTAATGTTAATATGTCAAATGTATCTCAATAAATGTATATATGTAATTATATATTAGAGCATATAATAATTAGCATAAAACATATTTTAAAAACTCTCTCCAAGACTTATCATCTATGACCTCTCCAAAAAAACTATTGGTAAAAAAAAAAAAAGAAACAGTGTCTTGTTCCTGTCAGTTTAACTATGTGCTATTATCTCTGACACCACCCTTATGGCAGAAAGTGAAGAAGAACTAAAGAGCCTCTTGATGAAAGTGAAAGAGAAGAGTGAAAAATGTCTTAAAACTCAACATTTAAAAAATGAAGATCATGGCATCCAATCCCATCACTTCATAGCAAATAGATGGGGAAATAATGGAAACAGTGAGAGACTTCATTTTCTTGGGCTCCAAAATCACTGCAGATGGTGACTGCAACCATGAAATTAAAAGAGGCTTGCTCCTTGGAAGAAAAGTTATGACCAAACTAGACAGCTTTCTGAGGCCCAGAATTGTGCAAAATGACGGAGAAATGTAAATTAAGCATGGTGACTGCAGCCATGAAATTAAAAGACACTTGCTCCTTGGAAGAAAAGCTATGATCAACCTAGACAGCATATTAAAAAGCAAAGACATTACTTCGATGACAAAGGTCCGTCTAGTCAAAGCTATAATTTTTCCTGTAGTCATGTACAGATGTGAGAGCTGGACTATAAAGCTGAGCACTAAAGAATTGATGCTTTTGAACTGTGGTGTTGGAGAAGACTCTTGAGAGTCCCTTGGAGTGCAAGGAGATCCAACCAGTCCATCCTAAAGGAAATCAGTCCTGAATATTCATTGGAAGGACTGATGTTGAAGCTGAAGCTTAGAACTTAATGCCAAGAACTGAGTCATTGGAAAAGACCTTGATTCTGGGAAAGACTGAAGGCGGGAGGAGAAGGGGACAACAGAAGATGAGATGGTTGGATGGCATCTCCAACTCAATGAACATGAGTTTGAGCAAGCTCTGGGAGTTGGTGATGGACAGGGAAGGCTGTCATGCTGCAGTCCATGGGGTTGCAAAGTGTCGAACACAAGTGAGTGATTGAACTGAACTGATTATCTCTGTGGAGAAAAAGAGGGGGAAAGCGGAAATGAAATAAATCCACACAGAAAATATCAACATTAGATGTTAGATTTCTCGAGCATGTAGCAGTTGCCCAATTAAGCTACCTCCTTTTGATAGAAAGTCAACCCCATGAGATAATGTGATTTATTCCTGGTAGCTCAGATAGTAACAGAAGTAAAACTCAGCACCAAGATTTCTGACTTCTAGTTCTGTGCTGTTTGGACCACAACCATTAGGAGGAAATATAAATGCTATTTTTTTAATCATAGTATTGGGAAGAAAATGCTATTAAGGAAATGACATCCCACTCCACTATTCTTGCCTGGAAAATCCCATGGATGGAGGAGCCTGACAAGATATATATAGTTCATAGGGTTGCAACGAGTCAAACACAAGTGAAGCAACTTAGCACAGCATACATAATTGCTATTTTTTTAATCATAGTATTGGGAAGAAAATAGTATTAGGTTGATATGAATACAGATAAGAAATTGCATTATTTTTTATTTCTAAGATATCCTTTTTATTGGGCCACATTAATTAAAAGTGGATTTAATTTCCTTCCTTCCACTTTTCTTTGTCTTTCATGTTTTTTTCTTTCAAGTGCTATAATTCAAAATATTATGAAGGTGAGAAATCCTTTTCTCCAGTTGAAGAAAAGATCTCATTTTATAGACTCATTTAAGATATGAATATTAGGAACTGCCAAACGAAGAGTGGATATTGCTATTTGGGGTGATGTGGAGTACAGTGGAAATGCTTTGGGGGTATCAAACCTGGAGCAGCAGATTTGAAGGGAAATTAACCTTCTCTGTGATGTTCTGCTTCATTTTATGCAATTTCATTCAACTTTTCACCCCTCACCAAGCTCTGCTTTACCCAATTGAACTGTATCATACATCAACTTTTGGGGGGCTTCGGTTTCCACCCACTCAAATGCCAGTCATTGGTGTCAGCCCATTGGTTTCCATGTTACCTTTCACAGAACTCAGCTGCACATGTTCTTTCTATCAGAGGCTTTCTTTTTTCCCGAAGACAGAATTTCATGCTTAGTCAAAAGAGGTAATGAAAAATAAAATATCCACTTACCTTTCAGGTATATTTCTGTGTTTGTACTCAAAATTGAATATTATTAAGGCATTGTATTTATTAGAGTAAAAATGATTTTTGACACTCACACTCCTTCCTCTCTTGCTTCTTAACATGCTTGTACATTGGAGTCTGTACAAAGGAGGCTGGCAGAGTGTACAAAGGAGGCTGACATTTTAGGGACTGAAGTAAGGACATGAGCAAGAGAGAGAGGCCAACTCTGTCTTCATCACAAACTATCCCAGTATTTAGCAGATCACACAAGAAGGAGAGTAAATGCAGTTCTAGAAAACACAGTGCATTGCACAGTTAATTCAATAAAGGTCGTGTGATGTGACAACCTTGTGTAGAGGGAGATGCAAAGGGAAAAAAAAAACGTTTTGTTTGAAAACTTTGAAATTGATTTAAATTTAAATTGAAACTGCCTGCTATATACATTTCAAGACTGTAAGCATTGACATTTAGAGATTTTATATATTTATATGTGGTTCCTATAATTCAAGTTTTGAAGAAATAAAATAACAATTGCTACCTTTTACTGAACTGAAAGTAGTGAAGCCAGCACTTTACTAAAGCTCCCTAGATATCTAATTTTGTAGTTAGATAATGTCTTCATTCTATAGATGAAGACACCAAGTTTCAGATATGACAAGTGACTCTGCTGAGATTGCACCACTGTTATATGGCAGAGCTGGGAAGTATCTGGGCTGTGTAGCCATGATAGTCATTAAACCCCTCAACAGCTATGTAGTGAAGCCACCCAAACATGGTCTCATGAAATCTATATCAGCCATAATGGGCTCACTGCTAGGACCCATGGAAGCAGGACTTATTTTAAAACCTTTGGGTTAGACATTTTAGGGTCTGAATATATGATGGAATGTTATTATTCTAAAACCTAGAGAATGTTACTGATCTTTTCTTATTCTGTTTCTTTCCTGTGCTAAGAATGCTTGCTTCTTTTTCCAGTTTTTAATGTTAAAAATATCCACCTTTCAAAGCCCAGTTTAAGGGGGCTCCTTGTATTAAGTTGTGTGCGTGTATGCTAAACTGCTTCAGTCGTGTCTGGCTCTTTGCCACCATAGGGACTGTAGACCATGAGGCTCCTCTGTCCAAGGAATTCTCCAGGCCAGAATGCTGAAATGGGTTGGTGTGTTCTTCTCCAGGGAATGTTCCCAACTCAGGAATCGAACCCATGTCTCTTATGTCTCCTGCCTTGGCAGGCAGGTTCTACCACTAGCGCCACCTGGGAAGCACACTTCAGTCAAAAGTGATTTATTCCCCCCTAGCTCTGATCATTCATTCAGTTACCATTGGGACTTTCATGTCTATATAGTGTTATGATGTCTGATTGCTCTTGTTATAGGTAATACCTATACAGTTATAGGTGTGTCTGATTAATCTTTATACTTTCTATTGCAAGTGGCTTGCTTCTAATGGAATATTACTACAAACCTGTTGAATGAATGAATATATGAATGAATGAATGAATATATGAATGAATGATAAAGGGAATGGAAAAGGAGATAGAAATTTCTGAGAGTTACTTAGCACTCTATAGATGATAATGATGAAGATGACGAACTAAAACTCTGTAGAAGCTGCTACATAATCACTTTGTACCCTCACAAGAATCCTATTAAGAAGAGATTATTATCCCTACTTCACAGATGAGGAAGTAGCCTCAAAGAATTAAAATAGTATGCCGAAATTCATAGAGCTAACAAGTAGCAGAGTTAGTACCATGTCCATCTATCTGACTTTTCAACTAAAGCCTCCATGCCATTAAAATGGATTTTTCCAACACCTCTGTTTGCTCCCAAACTTAAGGTTGTAGCAAGATTTCCTCATGTAAATTCTTAGCCATCTAGAAGATGGTTTTGCAGAAGAAGTGAAAGCCAAGGACCATTGAATGCCCTTGTACAGTATGTGCATGTAGTTCTCAGACCTACACGTGAATGGCACCCCCTGGAGTTGTGCAGTGCAGTCTGCATAACATTCATGATAGCCTTGAAATCTGTGCCTTGTTTGAAACAGTTTTCTTCTTCTCCAATCTAAAGGAAGACAGTACATTTCTCCTGTCCACCTCAGGGACTATTTTAGGCAAAATATATATTCTGAGAGCTCTATGTCTCTTTCTTACCTTTAAATTCTGAAATAAGCACAAAAGGGAACATAACTTGTATATACTAAGAATCTCATTTACTAAAAAATATTAATAAGGAATCTCCATAAAAATATCTCAAGTAGTAATTATGTAATTATAATTCAAAAGGAATAGTAAAAATGTTGTGTGGCCTAAACCATTAAATCACATTGGTGACCAGTATCTCTTGACGTTTTGCAGTGTTATTCAATAAGGATTCTCCTAAAGGTGATTTTGATTCATCATAGGGTAGGCACTGAAAAAATAAATAACCTGGCAGATGTAATGCCACATGACAGATCTGAAAGCATGTTCACTTAATCTCTTCCTCACTGTTTCACTAATCTATCTTTTTAAATATTTCCAAAGGTCTCCTCAAAGTCTTAGCTTGAGTTAACACTCTAAGCTCTTGATATTCATTCCTTCATTTAGAAACCATTATCCAAGTCTTGAAAAGAGCCACTTAGCCATTCATCCTGGGAAAGTAAAGATTTATTCTGGTTAGCTTTCAAAAATCCTAACTTTCATTTCATAATTCATTCACATATTGTCATAGTGGAACAAAATCAATAGCAATACACTTCCATTTTGTGGGCAAGTGTAGTTCTTATTTGCAAGACTGCATAGAGTATCTAGTGCTCACTCACTAAGAGGTTTAGGTCATGGTCAAAATTAACCTAGGAATCTATCTTCACTATTTTTTTTTTTTTTTCTATCAACAACTATTGCTGTTCTCTTGCCAAAGAAAAGTTCACCTTGACCAGCTGTTTCCAGTTGTCTGCCTCATGTGCAGGCAATTTGTTCCCCTGCTTTTCTAATTTTTATAACCTTATTCTTTCAGCTCTCTTCACACCGTCTGTCTCTCTGCCGCCATTTTCACTTCAGCCATGATGCCTTTTTGCAGTGTGGTACCTTGCTGTCCTAGCCTTTTGCTTGCATACTTTTTGATACCAGAATTGCCCTGCATAGCTGTTATCTTACAGTTTTCCACTGCCATCAATTCTTTTTTCTTGGTGTCTAAGTTGTTTCTTGCCACCTACACAGTTTATTTTGTCAGTGCATTGCTTCTGCCTCTCCTAGAAATAACTCATCAGCCACTGAGCTACCACTTATAAGAATATGCTCTTGATAAATTTAAGATATTGCTGACCTTTGTAAAAACTGATGAAGCGATCTTTATATTGATTATGGCCAAGTCTTCTAACGTTGGCCTCTCCTCTAATTTTCGAAATAAAATAGCCAAATCATTTTGGTCAATAATTTCCTGCCAGGTGTCCCACATTACACATGTGTAATATTGAGCTAGTCATCTCTCATAAGCCTGTTCTGCCTTCTCTATTCACTCTCTCCAGTGGTATCATCCTGGCTGGAAGTTTGATGATAATTTTTAACTTTTCCATTTCCCTTCATCTCTCCCCACATAAATAACTTGTGAAGTCCTGTTGTAAACAAAATCATCCTGTCCTCTATATTCTTTCTCTTATTGTGCTGGTTCAGGCCTTAGTGTCCATTTTTCAGCACAATTCATGTCATTTCTTCCAGGCCTGCCTCCTTCAGCATGGTTTTCTTGGTTTCCCCTCATACTTGGGATAGAGCACATACTTCTGAAGTATTCTTGTTGTGAGAACCCTGTGAACACTATGAAAAAGAAAAGGTTATGACACCTAAAGTTGAACCCCTAGGTCAGTTGTCCGACATGTTACTGGGGAAGAGCAGAGGGCAATTAATGTAGCTCTGGAAAGAATGAAGGAACTGGACCCATGCAGAAATGACTTTCAGTTGTGGATGTGTCTGGTGGTGAAAGTAAAGTCTGATCCTGTAAAGGACAATATTGCATAGAAATTTTGAATGTTAGGTCCATGAATCAAGGTAAACTGGTCATGGTCAAGCAGGAGAATGCAAGATTGAATATTGACATCTTAGGAATCAGTGAACTAAAATGGATGGGAATGGCCATTATATCTATTACCACAGGCAAGAAACCCTTAGAAGAAAGGAGTTGCCTTCATAGTCAACAAAAGAGTCCAAAATGCAGTACTTAGGTGCAAGCTCAGAAACAACAGAATGATCTCAATTCATTTACAAGGCAAACAATTCAGTATCACAGTAATCCAAGTCAGTGCCCTAACCACTGATGTCAAAGAAGCTGAAGTTGACTGGTTCCATGAAGATCTAAAATACCCTCGAGAACTAACACCAAAAAAGGTATCCTTTTCATAACATGGTATTGAAATGAAAAAAACAAGAAGTCAAGAGATAACCCAGCATAACAGGCGAGTTTGGCCTTGGAGTACAAAATGAAGCAGGGCAAAAGTTAACAGAGTTTTGTCAAAGAACACACTGGTCATAGAAAACACCCTTTTCCAACAACCATGAGTTGACTCTACACATGGACATCAACAGATGGTCAATAGCGAAATCAGATCGATTAATTTTCTTTGCAGCCAAAGATGGAGAAGCTCTATACAGTCAGCAGAAACAAGATCTGGAGCTGAGTGTGGCTCAGATCATCAGCTCCTTATTGCAAAGTTAGGGTTAAATTGAAGAAAATAGGGAAAACCACTAGGTCACTCAGGCATGACCTAAATCAAGTCCCTTATGATTATAAAGTGGAGGTGACATAGATGCAAAGGATTACATCTGGTAGACAGGGTGCCTGAAGAACTATGGACAGAGCTGTATAACCTTGGACAGGAGGCAGTGATGAAAACCATCCCAAAGAAAAAGAAATGCAAGAAAGCAAAATGACTGTTTGAGGAGGCCTTACAAATAACTGAGAAAAGAAGAGAAGCAAAAGGCAAGGGAGAAAAGGAAAAAATGTACCCAACTAAATGCAGAGTTCCAGAGAATAGCACAGAGAGATAAGAGGGCCTTCTTAAATGGACAATGCAAAGAAATAGAGGAAAACAATAGGAAGTGAAAGACTAAAGATGTCTTCAAGAATATTAGTGATGTCAAGGGAACATTTCATGCAAGAATGTGCAGGACAAAGGAGAGAAACAGTAAGGACCCAACAGAGGCAGAAGAGATTAAGAACAGGTGGCAAGAATTCATGGAACTATACAAGAAAGGTCTCAATGAACCAGATAACCATGGTGGTGTGGTCACTCACATAGAGCCAGACATCCTAGAGTCTGAAGGTAAGTGGGCCTTAGCCAGTTAGTTAGTTCAGTTGCTCAGTCATGTCCGACTCTTTGCATCTTCATGAACCACAGCATGCCAGGCCTCCCTGTCCATCACCAAATCCCGGAGTTTACCCAAACTCATGTCCACTGAGTTAGTGATACCATCTAACCATGTCATCCTCTGTCATCCCCTTCTCCTCCTGTCTTCAATCTTTCCCAACATCAGGGTCTTTTCAAATGAGTCAGTTCTTCGCATCAGGTGGCCAAAATATTGGAGTTTCAGCTTCAACATCAGTCTTCCCAAGGAACACCCAGGACTAATTTTTTTAAGATGGACTGGTTGGATCTCCTTGCAGTCCAAGGGACTCTCAAGAGTCTTCTCCAACACCACAGTTCAGAAGCATCAATTCTTTGGTGCTCAGCTTTCTTTATAGTCCAACTTTCACATCCATATGAGACTATGGGAAGAACCATAGCCTTGACTAGACAGACCTTTGTTGGCAAAGTAATGTCTCTGCTTTTGAATATGCTGTCTAGGTTAGTCATAACTTTCCTTCGAAGGAGTAAGTGTGTTTTAATTTCAAGGCTGCAATCACTCTGCAGTGAGTTTGGAGCCCCAAAAAATAAAGTCAGGACTGTTTCCACTGTTTCCCCATCTATTTGCCATGAAGTGATGGGACTGGATGCCATGATCTTTGTTTTCTGAATGTTGAGCTTTAAGCCAACTTTTTCACTCTCCTCTTTCACTTTCATCAAGAGGCTTTTTAGCTCCTCTTCATTTTCTGCCATAAGGGTGGTGTCATCTGCATATCTGAGGTTATTGATATTTCTCCTGGCAATCTTGATTCCAGCTTGTGCTTCTTCCATCCCAGCGTTTCTCATGATGTACTCTGCATAGAAGTTAAATAAGCAGGGTGACAATATACAGCCTTGACGTACTCCTTTTCCTATTTGGAACCAATCTGTTGTTCCATGTCCAGTTCTAACTGTTGCTTCCTGACCTGCATACAGGTTTCTCAAGAGGCAGGTCATGTGGCCTGGTATTCCCATCTCTTTCAGAGCTTTCCTTAGTTTATTGTGATCCACACAGTCAAAGGCTTTGGGATAGTCAATAAAGCAGAAATAGATGTGTTTCTGGAACTCTCTTGCTTTTTCAATGATCCAGTGGATGCTGGCAATTTGATCTCTGGTTCCTCTGCCTTTTCTAAAACCAGCTTGAACATCAGGAAGTTCACGGTTCACGTATTGCTGAAGCCTGACTTGGAGAATTTTGAGCATTACTTTACTAGCATGTGAGATGAGTGCAATTGTGTGGAAGTTTGAGCATTCTTTGGCATGACCGTTCTTTGGGATTGGAATGAAAACTGACCTTTTCCAGTCCTGTGGCCACTGCTGAGTTTTCCAAATTTGCTGGCATATTGAGTGCAGCACTTTCACAGCATCATCTTTCAGGATTTGAAATAGCTCAACTGGAATTCCATCACCTCCACTAGCTTTGTTTGTAGTGATACTTCCTAAGGCCCATTTGACTTCACATTCCAGGATGTCTGGCTCTAGGTGAATGATCATACCATTGTAATTATCTGGATCATGAAGATCTTTTTTATATAGTTCCTCAGTGTATTCTTGCCACCTCTTCTTAATATCTTCTGCTTCTTTTAGGTCCCTACCATTTCTATCCTTTACTGAGCCCATCTTTGCATGAAATGTTCCCTTGGTATTTCTAATTTCCTTGTAAGAAATCTCTAGTCTTTCCTATTCTATTGCATTCCTATTCTATTATTTCTTTGCAGTGATCACTGAGGAAGGCTTTCTTATCTCTCCTTGCTATTCTTTAGAACTCAGCATTCAAATGTGTATATCTTTCCTTTTCTCCTTTGCTTTTAGCTTCTCTTCTTTCCACAGCTATTTGTAAGGCCTCCTCAGACAGCCATTTTGCTTTTTTGCATTTCTTTTTCTTGGGAATGATCTTGATCCTTGTCTCCTATACAATTTCACAAACTTCCATCCATGATTCATCAGGTATTCTGTCTATCAGATCTATACCCTTAAATTGATTTCTCACTTTCACTGTATAATCATAAGGGATTTGGTTTACGTCATACCTGAATGGTCTAGTGGTTTTCCCCACTTTCTTCAATTTAAGTCTGAATTTGGCAATAAGGAGTTCATGATCTGAGCCACAGTCAGCTCCCGGTCTTGTTTTTGCTGACTCTATAGAGCTTTTCCATCTTTAGCTTCAAAGAATATAATCAATATCATTTTGGTGTTGACCATCTGGTGATGTCCATGTGTAGAATCTCTTCTTGTGTTGTTGGAAGAAGGTGTTTGCTATGACCAGGGTGTTCTCTTGGGAAAACTCTATTAGCTTTACCCTGCTTCATTCTGTACTCCAAGGCCAAATTTGCCTGTTACTCCAGGTATTTCTTGACTTCCTACTTTTGCATTCCAATCCCCTATAATGTAAAGGACATCTTTTGGGGGGTGTTAGTTGTAAAAGATCTTATAGGTCTTCCTAGAACCGTTCAACTTTCGCTTCTTCAGCATTACTGGTCAGGGCATAGACTTGGATTACTGTCATATTGAATGGTTTACCTTGGAAATTAGCAAAGATTCTTTCGTTTTTGAGACTGCATCCAAGTACTGCATGTTGGACTCTTTTGTTGACTATGATGGCTACTCCATTTCTTCTAAGGGATTCCTGCCCACAGTAGTAGATATAATGGTCTGCTGCTGCTGCTAAGTCGCTTCAGTTGTGTCCAACTCTGTGCTACCCCATAGACAGCAGCCTACCAGGCTCCTCCGTCCCTGGAATTCTCCAGGCAAGAACACTGAGTGGGTTGCCATTTCCTTCTCCAATGCATGAAAGTGAAAAGTGAAAAGTGAAAGTGAAGTCGCTCAGTTGTGTCTGACTTTTTGCAACCCCATGGGCTGCAGCCTACCAGGCTCCTCTGTCCATGGGATTTTCCAGACAAGAGTACTGGAATGGGTTGCCAGTGCCTTCTCCAGATATAATGGTCATCTGAGTTAAATTCACCCATTCCAGTCCATTTTAGTTTGCTGATTCCTAGAATGTCAACGTTCACTCTTGCCATCTCTTATTTGACTACTTCCAATTTGCCTTGATTCATGGACCTAACATTTCAGGTTCCTATGCAATATTGCTCTTTACAGCATCAGACCTTGCTTCTGTCATGTCACATCCATAAGTGGGCCTTAGGAAGTATTACTATGTACAAAGCTAGTGGAGCTGATGGAATTCCAGCTGAGCTATTTCAAATCCTTAAAAAAATGATGCTGTTAAAGTGCTGCATGGAATATCTCAGCAAACTTGGAAAACTCAGCAGTGGCCACAGGACTGGAAAAGGTCAATTTTCATTCTAATCCCAAAGAAGGGCAATGCCAAAGAATGTTCAAACTACCATAAATTTGCACTCATTTCACATCCACTCAGTATCCTTCAATGTTGGCTTCAGCAGTATGTGAACCTAGAACTTCCAGGTGTACAAGCTGGATTTAGAAAAGACAGAGACATCACTTTGCCAACAGAAGTCTGTATAGTCAAATCTATTGTTTTTCCTGTAGTCATTTATAGATGTTAGAGTTGGGTCATAAAAAAGGCTGAGCACCGAAGAATTGATGCTTTCAAATTGTGGTGCTAGAGAAGACTCTTAAGAGTCCCTTGGACCACAAGGAGATCAAACCAGTCTATCCTAAAGGAATTCAATCCTGAATATTCATTGGAAAGACTGATGCCAGAGCTTCAATATTCTGGCCACCTGATGCAAGGTGTTGATTCACTGGAAAAGACCCCGATGCTGACAAAGATTGAAAGCAAAAGGAGAAGATTGCTAAAGAGGATGAGATGGGTAGCATCACTGACTCAATGGACATGAATTTGAACACACTCCAGGAGATAATGGAGGATAGAGAAGCCTGTTGTGCTGCAGTCTGTGGGGTCTCAAGGAGTCGGACAGGACTTAGTGCCTGAATAACAACAGCAGCAACTTGTGACTCTTCATTGATATGATCCCTGACTCTGCTTTCATATTTTCTCAATCAACGTCTTAATCTTTATGCTCCATGAGCACTAAAACCCTAAGTTTACCATATCATCATGCCAGCTCTCTCCTTGGTAATGTTATGATGTTCCTCAGTATAGAATTAGTTTTCTACTTTTTTGCTTGGCACTTGTTATGTGCCTCAGTTTGAGAAGATAGGATCTTTATTCAATTTGGGAAAATCCTCAGCTATCATCATTCCCGTTACTGCTTGTCTGCCACACTCTCAGTTCTTTTCTATTTGGATGCCCATGACTCTGAGTAAGGACCTCAATCTTCTATGCCTCAGAGCTGCCCTTTCCAACTTTTATCTTTTTGTGCTGCATTACTAGTTGATGCCTCAGTTATATTTTCCATTTCACCAATTCTTTCTGCAGCTAGTATTTGTCTGGAGCTTATCAAATTTATTGTTTTTCATTTCTTTAAAATACTGTTTCACATTTCTAAAATTGTAATTAAATCTCTTTGCAAACAGATCCCTGGTGGCTCAGACGGTAAAGAAACTGCCTGCAATGCAGGAGACCTGGGTTCAATCCCTGGGTCGGGAAGATCCCCTGGAGAGGGGAAGGGCTACCCAGTCCAGTATTCTTGCCTGGAGAATCCCATGGACGGAGGAGCCTGGCAAGCTACAGTCCATGGGGTTGCAAAGAGTTGACACCACTGAAGTGACTGAGCACACCAACAAATACCCATTTTTATTTCTATTCAATCTATCTCTTTAAAATTTCCTATTCCCTATTTCAGTTGTTATTTGTATATTTTTATTACTTTGAGGATATAAAATTCAATTTTAAACCTATTTACCAATTGTCCCATTATTTTCATTTTCTTCAGGGTGTGCTCTTCCAAATTTTGAATTTATTGGTTTGCTCTTCGAGGTTTTCTCTCATATGTTCTGGAACTGGAGTTTTCAGGCTGATATTGAAATCAGATGGGTGGGGTTTGTTACTTTTCTTTTGTACCCCTCTGTTCTCATCCCTCCTTAGTTAGGCCTTTGAGGTCACCTCTGTCCAGTCACCCAGATTCTCCAGTCCACAACTAAGTGTTCAATGGGTGCTGTGGCCCTTTAGTCTCATGATGAAAATAAGGATGAAAACAGATGCTGCCACTGAGTCAGTGAGGGTTTAAGGCTGTGTTGGCCATTTCCAGCCTCTTAGGAACCAAATGTTATGCAAATAATAGCCCTTGATAGAGGACACCATTGAGAAAAGAGGGCTGTGATAGGGGATTCCACTCAAGTAATACTTCTGGCTGCCCTCCCATCCTGTCACTCACTCCTCCCCAGGAGAGGAGTAACTTATTTGTTTAGAGAGTTTTTGCGATGGAATGAGTGTATGCACTGTAGGCTCTCCTGGGCATTTTGGGAGGACTGCCTGCACACAAGAGTGAGAGAATTTTCATCAGCCCTCTGTGCCAAGATACAGTCTCTGCTGTGCCTTTGCAGAGGAGCCAGCAGTTTTGCATTATTCTCTGTTATTGGGTGGGTAAATCTGTCGAATTCAGGGAACTGTTACCAAGTCCAGTGGGCTTTACAGCTAACCTACATCAGTTTAGCTTTATCTGTAATAAAACATGCGTTTTGATCTCTGTCTTCCTGACTCTTCTTTTCTCTGTTTGTCTCTCAATTTGTTCTGAACTCGAAGAGGAAATGGGATGCTATCTGCTGAGCTTTCTTGCAGCCCAGCAGCTGGTTGTGGCCTTTTTCACTGGCAGGCCCCTGTTTCAAGGCTGGCTCTCATGATCAGTCTTTTATGTGACATTCTTAATCTCTGTTTACTCACAGAAGTAGGAATTCCTGGACTCCTCTGCTGCCATCCATCATGGATGAGACCTGAAAGACTGATGTTGCTTGTTTGCTTTTAGGCCACAGAAATATCTGATTTGTATTTGAGAGCTGCAATGCAACCTAGACAGCATATTAAAAAGCAGAGGCATTACTTTGCCAACAAAGGTCCATCTAGTCAAGGCTATGGTTTTTCCATTGGTCATGTATGGATGTGAGAGTTGGACTGTGAATAAAGCTGAGTGCTGAAGAATTGATGCTTTTGAACTGTGGTGTTGGAGAAGACTCTTGAGAGTCCCTTGGACTGCACCGAGATCCAACCAGTCCATCCTAAAGGAGATCAGTCCTGGGTGTTCACTGGAAGGACTGATGCTGAAGCTGAAACTCCAAAACTTTGGCTACCTCATGTGAAGAGTTGACTCATTGGAAAAGACCCTGATTCTGGGAGGGATTGGAGGCAGGAGAAGGGGACAATAGAAGATGAAATGGCTGGATGGCATCACCGACTCAATGGACATGAGTTTGGGTAAACTCTGGGAGTTGGTGATGGACAGGGAGGCCTGGCATGCTGCAATTCATGGAGTTGCAAATAGTCGGACACGACTGAGCAACTGAACTGACTGACTGAACTGATGCCCTTTGGACTTTGTCTATTCACATTTGTATTTTGTTATTTATTGCTACAGTTTAATAGTGGGGTGGCTAGCTAGTGGGTGGCCATGGGGTCTTACAATTCCAGCTCAGCAGCTCATCCCTCCATGTGATATGCCTTTGCCTCCCCTGTGTCTTTGTGACCTAATTGTCTTTTGACACTCAGCTCTGGTGCCCATCCCCATTTCTGTTAGGAAACTTGCACTGCAAACTTCACTTACCACCTGGAAATGATCTTGTTATGTGTCTTCCTCATTAGACTATAAGCTCCTCCAGAGCCAACATGGTATCCTCTACATTTTTCTGACTCCAGCATGGGTATGGTGCCTGGCACAAAACCATCTTTAAAAAAATGCTTGTTGACTTATCCCTGCAGTAAAGGTGCAATTGTGTGTTTGCACAGACAGATCATACACAGTATTCATGTGCTCACTTTTTCATTTTCACTAGACTGTTACTTTCATTCCCTCCTCTCCATTCCCACCAATGCTGCCTTAATTCAAGGATTTATCCTATTTGAAAAGAAGCTTGATACGATTTTAAAAAACCCATGGATTTTGGAGCCAAATTGTGTGACTGTTCATTTTATTAACTTCTGTGGATATCTATTTTCTTGTCTGTAAAATGGGGCTAACAGGATATATTTTGGGTGATTTGACAAGTTTTAATGGCTGAATCACAGAGTAGGCAATGAGCCTGTGCTTCTTGCTCTTGTGTCCCTCCCCAGTCTTCATGTATCGATTGATGTAATGATCTTCTAACAGAAGGTGCTAGTGGTAGAGAACCCACCTGCCAATGCAGGAAACACAAGAGACGTGGGTTTAATCCCTAGGTTAGGAAGATCCCTTGAAGCAGGAAATGGCAACCCACTCCAGAATTTTTGCCTGGAGAATCCCATGGACAGGGGAGCCTGGCAGGCTACAGTCCATGGGGTCACAAATATTTGGACACAACTGAGCGCACACATTCACGCACACGATACAGGCTTTTTCCTAGTGAAAGATACAGCATACTTCCAACAGAATTCTAAAATACAATGCATATTGGAATCTTAGACTTGGAAGCTTGAGAATATAACACTTTACCACTACTTCGAATAAGGAACCATGATAGAAGATTCCTTGTTATAGAGTTATTCCCGTATGGGCAAGTCATGCTATAAGAAAAATAGGCAAGTTGTATGTACTTGAAGAAGGACTGAGGTGAACTTTTCAAATCCAGGAGCTGGATATCTTCCCCCAATTTCCTCCTACATAAAAGGCATGTCAGGGATGGTTTTATTTAATTCTTTAATCTTCTTCATGTTGTTGTTTGCTCTCTCTGAGTAGAAAGAGGGAATGAAATTCATTTGCTTAATTCTCATTAATGTGTTAGAGGAGTGGAATGGGATGAGGCTTGTTCATCCTCATTGCTTCCTTTTTCTGGGCTGGAGGCCATAAGGCACTTGGCTTCTAGAGCTCAAGCTGTTCTGTTCTTCAAATATCCCCTGACAATCAATTTATTGAGTGATCCTGATGTTGCTCCAGGGATGAGTTGACAATTACAGACCCACCAGGAAGCAAAAAGGTGGCAAGAACAGCAGTTACTCTACAATGGTGAGGAATCAGGGATTTGTCAGAATATGGGTGTGAGGCGAGAGTGAGAAAGAACAGGGTGTGTGTGTGTGTGTGTGTGTGTGTGTGTGGTTTCAGCAGTGAGGATAGGCTAACTTTGATGTTTAGATATACTTAAAATATGATTCTTCTCCACAATAAGCATAGTTTTAGAAATTGGAGAAAGAGAGGGGAGAAAATGTATAAAGAAAGAAAGAACACTCGGACAATGGCCTTTGAATGAGGTCCCTTCTACTAAGGTTAAAAGCCTGAGACACTCCTCTTTCTGCAGACACCACATGTGAGTGTGAATATCAGAGCGGACGAGACAGAACATATTTTACTTTGAACGCTGAGTTGAAGCCAAACTTACTTCAAGACTGCCTGAAGATTGTTCAGTTTTTAGAATTTCTATTTCTCATGCAATATGTATCTCCTTTGGATTCTCTAAGTGATGATAATTGGGAGGAGGTCAGGGAAGGGGGCCATTATTTTTGAAGTGGTTTGACTTTCTGCTGTTTTCCATAACTGATTGGATAGGATTTGCACTAAACAGCAACTTTCAGGCAAATGATATTTTGCTACTAGTTCTACTGGGCATTTAAGAATAGTAAGGGAAAAAAATCTGGTTATATTTCTCTCCTCAGTTAACATATTAGTGAATCTTTTCTGTGTGTCCATCAATAAAGCAATTTTAAAAATATATAAATAAGCATAGCAAGTGGATATGGGATGTAACCCATCTAAGCTTGAGCAGTTTACATTTGTTTATTTCTTCTTTGTGATCCAATCATATCATATGTGATTTAAAAAATAAGGAGGAGCTATGACACCTCCAAGGTGTTGCTCAGCAAGAAACACTTCCCCAGATTCTTTGAGTTAAAACTAAAGGGAAAATAAGTATATTAGGATCCATCTTTTGGAGTGAAATTCCAATGAGTGGTTTGTTTCATTCTGTATTTCATCTCCTCTTATTTGAGTAGGTCAAGGAAATTAGGTAGTTGTTATTTTTTCTCTTTTAAGAAGGCCACCTAATATCACACCATCAAGGTGATGTAGAGAAAGCTACTTAATGCAATTGTATGTGTTTTAAAACAGATGACTACATTTGAAAGTGGAATTTAAAATATACTCACACTTTCTTCTGATTTCATTTTAATAAATTGTGTTTCCTGAGAACTAAGAACAGTGTCTAATTTTATAAGAACATTTTGTTTAAAATCAGATCTAAATCCCAGACATACTAATAGCAACTGCACACAGCCTTTTACATAGCTCCTGAGAATATTAAGGCATTCCACACCAAATCTCTATGTTAAAGGCTTGTCAATAGGATTAAATTCAACTCAGAGCAAGGTGGCAAAAATATGTCATCTAGTAGTTATAAAACAGCATGAGTGCAAATGGACTCCGTCCAGTTCTGATGTAAATTATAAACAATTAAAAGTACATGAGTTACAATGCCCAGAGCTGAGAGCTGAGGACATTACTGCACACTTGAGATAACTTTGGGAACTGAAGAAGCAATTGTTTCACAGTATGACATGAAAATAACAGACAATATTTGCATCTGCAGAGTCAAGTGCAATCTTGTGTGTGGCTTTATCATGTAGAGGATTTTTTTTTTCTTAGCAAGCTTCTAGGAACATGAATGATGCATAATGGCAGTGGTGAATAGTTTTTGAAATAGATTAGTAGGTGACGTCACAGATAAAGGACTATTTATCACCATAATTTAACACAAGATGCAACACAATGGCTTGATGGATGCATTTTATGGTTTTCAGCCAATCACAATAATGGGCCTATTGACTAAAGTTTTATGTGTCCTTTATACATCCTTCATATTTTAGGAAAAAAAAAAAAAACGGGGACCATGCTGGGGAAGGATGAGTGATAATTCAGAAAGGGGCAGGCCTTTGTGGAATATGTTTTTACCACCTCAAGCCTCAGCCTCTGAGGCTCTGTACTCAAACTGCCAAAGGCCAAGGGCAGAGCCATTGCTACATTAAAGAAAGCATCTGAGGTGAGAGAGAACACTGCTCTCTCCCCAAATGAGGTCAATCAGCAGGGAGCAGAGTCATTTGGGAAGCTGAATCACTATCACTTCTCTGATATTTTTCCCTAAACAAGGGGAAGGGTGCAGCTTGGGGAGAACGATACCTCTTAGATCTTTCAGAGTGTATCTTAGCTAGTAGGGACTCAAAAGATGACAAAGGAGGTCAGAAAATACACCTTTAGAGAAAACAGAAGTAGTCATGTCAAGTCAGAGGATTTGCTTAAAGATGGGGAATATCTGGTTTCTTTGCCACCCACCCCACCACAAAACACACTTAGAGACAGATTTTCTTACACTGATTTTCATGGACTTTTTGGCTATTGTTAAGGGAGGGGAAATCTTTTCTTCTTATTATTTTTAAAACAATTCACTTGAGGGTAGCTAGAAAGCCACATACTCCAACATTCTCTCCTGTACAAAGAGGAGCACAGAGAGTAGAGAGGTCGTGTATTATGTGATTAATGTTTAATCATTTCTTTCACAGAGAACCAGGATAATTTGTTTTTTACTTAAATACAGCAAGCAAGCAACAGGATTACATAATGTGATGATGACAATTACCCTGACAATAGGTAAGGTCCTCAGTCTCAAAGCATGTACCCATCTCTTGCTGCTTGTTTTCTCCCTTGTCTGCCAAGTGAGGGTGATAATATTATTACCACATAGGAAGGTTGAGAGGGTCAAGAATGGTGAAGTAGCAAAAACAATGAATATATTTCACATACCTTTTACGTTGATTGTCCAAGTTTTACCACAGTTCCCAACAACTTCTATGCTGTAGTACATGGGTGGAGAGAGAAACAGATGGAACAGGGCAGCTGGGTACCAACCGTGGATCCCAATTATGAGATTTGAAATATCGGGGAAGGTTTAACCTCTGTCAATCTGAGTTTCCACTTTTGTAAAATGGAGTTGACATTAGTAATTGCCTCATTTGACTACTCTGGAAATTAAATATGTTAATGAATGTCAAGGAATTGGCTATAATAAGTAATAAATAAGTAGAAGACATTATTACAATGACTCTTGCTCTTAGATTCTTTTAGCAGGTAGCTTCTTGGTTCAGATCTCCTAGTGAATCTATGTTTTTCCAGCTTTATTGAGATAGGACTGACTCATAACATTGTGTTAAGGATGCACAGTGTGTTGATTTGACATACTTAGTTACTGGAAAATGATTATCACCATAGCTAACACCACCATCATGTCACACAATTACCATTTTTTGTGGTAAGAACATTTAAGGTCTACTCTTTTAGCAAGCAGAGAAGGCAATGGCACCCCACTCCAGTATCCTTGCCTGGAAAATCCCATGGACAGAGGAGCCTGGTAGGCTGCAGCCCATGGGGTCGCTAAGGGTCAGACAGGACTATGCGAATTCAGTTTCACTTTTCACTTCCATGCATTGGAGAAGGAAATGCAACCCACTCCAGTGTTCTTGCCTGGAGAATCCCAGAGACGGGGAAGCCTGGTGGGCTACCGTCTATGGGATCGCACAGAGTCGGACACGACTGAAGTGACTTAGCAGCAGCAGCAGCAGTGTTATGCCATATGTTAGATCCTCAGAACTTATCATTGTGAATATTGTTAACAGTGTAGGTTATATATTTATACATGCTATTTGTTTTTACTTTTCACTTGCACAGTCTGAACTGTGAATAGAATAACATCTGTCTAAATGGACTTGAGTGAAGATAGAAACTTTTCTTTATGAGGAGTAGCCAGAGGAGTAAATACCTTATTTTTCTATCTATCTATCCATTCATTTCCCATCTAAACTTTTTGAAATCATTACGTTATGTAGGGGGCCAGATGGCTCAGGAAATTTGTAACCCTTATACTTTCATTGGCAAAGTGCTTTTAAATTAAAAATCTCAAGCATCTTACCAAGATTAGGTCATAGCTCATTGGAATTAACCTGAGATCCTTGGTTCAATTCAACTCTCTGAGGCTAATTAGCAAAAGCACTCCTTACTGTTATCTTTTTGGTGGCTTGTAGAAATGGTTACCCTTTGTTTCCAAAGAGTTTGTGCATTTGCATCATAACCAGTTTGCGTTCTGGAGTAGGAAATGGCAACCCAGCCAGTCCAGTATTCTTGCAAGGAAAATCCTGTGGACAGAGGAGCCTGGCCAGCTACAGTCTATGGGGTCACAAAATGTTGGACATGACTGAGTGGCTGAGCATGCACTTTGTATTTGAACTTTTGTTTCACCAGGAAATATAGACTAGAAGTAGACAAAAGTTGAAAGGTAGAAAGAAAAAAGAAACATAAAATAGGTATTCAATATGTTGAAGAAGAAAATTCCTGGGCAGGAAATGAGAAATAATGTATGTGTCATCATATAGATGCCAGGGTTTTATTGAGGATATTGAGTGTGAAATCAAGTTTAAAGCAAATTTCAGATTTTAACCCAAGGAGGCATACATAACTCCTCAGACTTAGTGGAATGAAATTTCATGATACCGGTTCCTGGTAAGGGAAAGCAGTACCAGTGTTTGAAGAGAAATTGCCTGAAGAAAGGGAGGCACAATGCCAAAAGATGTTCTAGGAAATCAGTGAAACAGTATTATATTAAAAGTAAAAAAGGGAGAGAGAGAAATAAAAATAGTATCAATGGGAAAATGTAGGTGCAGCATTCAGCGACTGGATCAGAAACAGGCTGTTTTCGGTGATAGTGGAAGGTGACTATGTCTCACTCAGCGCTCACTCATCTCTGAGTAGAACAGGTGAAACGTTCTCGACTTACCCTACATTTCATTCCGCTGCTTGCGGTTAAGTCTTGCTGAATGTGTGTTTAGTTGCTCAGTCATGTCCTACTCTTTGTGACCCCATAGACTGTACCCCGTGAGGTTCCTCTGTCCATGGAATTCTCCAGGCAAGAATCCTGGAGTGGGTTGCTATGCCCTCCTCCAGGGGATCTTCCTAACCCAGGGATCGAACCCAGGTTGCAGGTGGATTCCTTACCATCTGAGCCACCAGGGAAGCCTGTTAAGTCTTGCTAAGCTAAACCATTTTCATTTTGGGATAGACCAGGGAAAGATCTAGTGAACCTGGGTTTCAGCAACACTTTTGGTAAGATCTACAGTTAGCTTTGTGAACCAAAGTGCTAAAATGTGGGTAAGATAATAAATTAATGCGTTTGTAGCCATTTAATCACATGCCAAAGAGTGCTGCCTAATGAAGCATGGTTTGTCTCCAGAGAATTAACTGGGTTTATGCTTCTGACAGTAATCTTATTTTGTTCCATATTTTGAAAAATGGCTTTGGTGATGACATAGATGGCTTCTTGTTTGATTGGTAGATGACAGGAAAAAGGCAGGGAACTCATTTATTTGCTTCTTGATCAGAAAGGTCTGGAACTGTTGCAACCATGGGTCAGATATAATGAAGTAGAATCCAAAAGAGATACATATAAAGGTATACATGTAGGACCTCCAGGTCTCTCTGCTGTAGTACATAATGCACAAAATGAAGCCAGACCCCAGGGGCACTCTTTTAAAGACTCAGTACTCAACTGATTCTGAAAACCCACCATATGTCAATGCTGTGATGCAACTACTAGAAAAAACTGTGTGATTCATAGACATTTAAGAAGTATCAGTACCAGTGAGATGACAGATTCACTGTGCACTGTGATGGTCAGATCAGACTCAGAGAATTTTGAATGGTTCATTTTAGAATCCATATTTTTAAAAGGCATTGACGAACTGATATATATCCACAATTACTGTGTGTGACTATAGGAGGAAGAATGTAAAGTGGGAGGTGACATGCGTAGTATGATGGAGTTTTGTAGCAACATCATGAACATGCCACTAAAGCTGGTTAGGGCTAGAAGAGTGGAGAGGGGCTGTACCTCTTGTTAGAAGCGCTGTGAAGAACTTATGATTATGAATCCATTTAGGTGCTAGACTAGCAACTTCTGATGTTCTCACAACTCCAAGATTCAGAAATCTCACAACACACAGCATTGAATGAGTCATGGATTTGCAATTTGATACGAAGATATGAAATATCTTAGGGCTTCCCTGGTGGCTCAGGGAAAAAGTATCTGCCTGCAATGCAGGAGACCCAGGTTTGATCTCTGGATCTGGAAGATCCTCTGGAGAAGGGAATGACTACATACTCCAGTATTCTTGCCTGGAGAATTCCATGGACAGAGGAGCCTGGTGGGCTACAGTCCATGGGATTTCAAAGAGCTGAAGATGACTGACTAACACACACATAGATATTTTAAAGATAGATACCTTAAAGTATCTTATAAATATCTTAAAGATATGAAGTAAAGAGAGAGACCGTTTGGCTTGCCAAAAATCCTTGAGTCCAAATCTCTGCTTCTCCGCCAAGTGTTTTACAGTGCCTGTCTACACATCCTGTTTCAAAGCAGTACAAAAAGAAAAAGGTCCTCAGATGGTAATTCGCTTCTGAAGTTTAGTTTGGAGTTTGAATGAGTTTCCTCACTGTCAGGAGGGGCTTTCAGGCTGATACCTGGATCTATCCTGAATATTCCAAATCCTCTGGATGGTTTCAGAGATGACCCAGGTCCCCACTTGATTTGACTCTTACTGAGCCCATTCTGTTGACCAAGCCTTGTTAAGTGTGAGGAGTATAAACATTGACCATGCAGACAGTGCAGTAGCTCACAGTTATGTTCAATTTCTCTGTTGCTTTCAGCTATGCACTATCATTTTTTGTAAGCAAGAATCTTTTGGATTGAGATCATCTTCATTCATGATATCTTTTTTGTCAAATTTAAATAATGTTATTTTGTTTATTTTTTTCTAAAAGAAGCAATGCTTTAGTATATTTTTCTATGTCTGGCTTTTGAATGATTTGTCTAGCTTTTAGTTTGATTTTCGCCATCAAGTGTTAGTGTGTCAAAGGCCAGAACTATTTTTGAATCCTCAGAGCTTGCCACAATATTGGCACAGCTTCGGTACTTAATGAACGCTTGTTGGATTTAAATATTTATTGATGATCATATCAAAAGACATTAAGGAAATACAGCAAGTAAATACTACAAGTGATCCTGTATTGGATCCTGAGCCAATAAAAGTGCATTAGAGGGACAGTTGGTGAAGTCTGAAGATGGTCTGTCCATTAGATAGTGGTTTAGAATTTTAATATTAATTTTCTGATTTTGATAGTTGGACTTTGACTATTAGCATTTATTAATATTGTAAATCTATTTCTATTTGGAGCCTCTGGATGAAGGGTATAGGGGATCCTTTGTATTGTTTTTGCAAATGGTTTGTACAATTGAAAAATGAAATAATAAAAATAGAAGACAAATGTTTTTGATGATGTCTCAGTGGTCATTAACAATAGAACAGGGCAGTATAAGTTGTGATTTTTCTAAGGTCTGTGTATTTATAGGAGGATAGGAAGTGGTCCTGCATTGTGCATAAATCATGATCAAGTTCTAAGGTACCGTTGGTGAGCATCACTTGAGATTAACAGTATCAGATCACAGGAAAGTGATGGCTAGGGAGAAGGCCATTTGTCCACCTGAACTTCAAAACTCTACCACCTAAACTGATGTGGAATGAATTCTCTGCTTAATTCTATAGAAAGTAGCCTAAAAGATGACTTCAAGCTGACTAGGATTTAATTTTCAATGCTAACCTTCAATTAATTTGTAACTTTTTTGGCACTCGGTTTGCTGGAATGGCTGTAATTATGTTGTTTTCTGAACGGTGAATTCATTCAGGGCATACTCTTCAGACTGTTTATACAGCTGGAAAATAGCAATGGTAATAGATGAGGGGAAAGAAGTTAATAAGGAACTTACTTTAAAAATTCAGTTATCTGTGTGTATATTTTTAAGTTTCTCACAAGCTATCATTGGTTAACTTAAACTAAAATTTTCATGGTCGCCATTTTAAATGAGTTAGTAATAAAATTGCTAGATGTTTTAATATTTTAAATGCTATCTTGAGTTTGAATGCATATTTGACATGGCAAAGGAGGCAGCTTAATGCCTTTTTAATACTCAGTTCACCATTTGCTGAAAAAAGCCATGCTGGTTTTCCGTTAAGGAAACCAAGCCTGTCATCTACAAACTTCTTCATGACCAGAGCTGCTCTTAGTGTTTTCTGAAATTCTTTCCATGATCAACTCAAATCTAGAAAGGATATTTTAGCCAATGAGTCACAAAAGTTGGCTATTGGATGAATGAGAAAACTTGCAGAGGATCTTTTGAGTTTTGCAAGACATCTTCTCACCACCTATCTCCTATTTAGACAGAAGAGCACTTTTTAACAGTGCAGATTTCCTTTTCATCATGAATGTGCACGGTGTGGTTTGAAACTTTGTCCTTACCAAATTACTGACACCAGAGTCACCATTTAGAGTAAGTTTGATTCTTTCACTGCCAGTAAAATACAGACTGCGGGACCCGAGACCACGAGTATCTGATTTGGAAAGTCTGGGCTGGGGATTAGAATCTGAGAATTAGAATTATAGTCAGTTCCTGAGTGATGCTATACTGATGCTGCTGGTCCTAGGACCACACTTCGAGAACCACTGCTCTAAGACAGAGACCAGCAAACTATAGCCCAAACACACCTGGCTGCCAACATATTTTTGGAAGTAATATGGGAACACAGCTATGCTCATCTGTACATAGTGTCTGCAGTTGCTTTTGAGCTGCAATAGCAGAGTTGGTGATTCTAACAGAGACCCGATGGTCTACAAAGCCTGAAAGCTTTATTACCCAGTGCTTGACGGGAGACGTTGGCGGAATCCTGTCCTGAGGTATTTCTCCCAATTCTGTTATCAAATGTGACCCAGGTATGAGGTTATCGATAGGGTCAGCTCTGGACAATAGAACAGCTCCCATTCCCTCCATGTCACTGGCCTTCCTGCCCCTGCTTCCTCTTCATTTGCAGAGATGGCTCTCCCCAATGACTGTTAGCTTATTCACTTGTTTCCTCCCGAGAGGGTATTTGCATCTTTATGATTCTCTGTCATTACAGGATTAAAAAACCTTCTCCCCAGTGAAATACATTTGCCATATCACAAGCAAAGGGTGAGTTCATGTTGCCCCGGGGAACCGGATCCAGAGCGGGGAGGTGTGCCCTCTTGTCCGTCCCGCTGTGAGGTGGGCCCCTTTCACAGGCACCTTCCTCTGCCAAAGCACACTTAGAAGAGAAAGGAGAACTTCTCTTGTTTGTAGCAGCGATTTCTCACTGTGGCCTTCGAAGCTGGATCTGAGGCCTTTGCCTCAATGCATGAAATCTGTTTTTGACACTGGTGCAGGTTTGACACAGATGTCCAAATGTTTCTTCCTAACCAAACCAGTCATCAGTCCTCCCATAAACCCGAGGAAGTGTTTATTTCCTGAGATGGATAACTGAACTGCAGGATGTCTTGACAGTCAACATTCCTCTCTGTTTCTTGCTACCCACCCAAATGATGTGCATTGCACAGATGTTTTATTTCTTGTGCTGTGCCTTTGTTCCTGGGTCTCTTTTGCCTCATTTGATTGTCTTCTATTCATGTGGTAATTTTTCTGCATCCTTCAATTAACTGCCTGCTCCTCCAGGAAGCCTTCCCTGCTTCCCTTAGGAATGTCCATTTGACCTTATTTGTGTTCCCACGACTCCCCAGCACCTCAGCATCATCAAACTTCCCCATTATTGTGGATTTTTTAAAAATTTTTACTGGAGGATAGTTGCTTTACAATGTTGTGTTAGTGTCTACAGTACAGCAAAGTGAACCAGCCATATGTATCCAAATATCCCCTCAGTTTTGGATTTCCCTTCCATAGGTCACCACAGAGCGTTGAGTAGCATTCACTGAGCTATACAGTAGGTTCTCATTAGTGATCTATTTTATCCATGGTATCAGCAGTGTATATATGTCAACCCCAGTCTCCCAATCCATCACCCACTGCACTCCCCCAGGTATCCATATGTTTGTTCCCTACATCGGTGTTGCTCGATCTGCTTTGTAAATAAGATTGCTTATACCAGCATTTCTCAGATTCCACATATATACATTACTAGATGATATTTGCTTTTCTCTTTCTGACTTACTTCACTCTCTATGACAGTCTCTAAGCCTATCCACATCTCTACAGTGACCCCATTGTTTTGTCATCTCTCATCTGTTTCTGTGAATGTGCTCATAGCTGGGTAATTACTTATTTCTTTATGCTTCATCCCTAGCACAATGCTAAATGTAGTTGATATTTGAAGTTGTGTGTTGAATGACGAAATAATTTAGAGACACATTCACATTATCCATGTACCCAGAGAATACTTTGATAATAAATATGCTGATATGATGCCCTCGAAATAGAATTAGCAATCTATTATAGTTCCTTCTTCTTCTCCTTTGCCTTGGGAAAACTTCACCTTTTTATCAACATTTAGGAATGTCCTATCTTTGCTGGTGATGAGTTTCCCCATCTGTCAGATGGGTCTAAGCCAACCTATTCTTCTATCATCCCAAAAGATTAGTTAAGGATCCCATGAGAATTATGAGAAAACTTAGAGAATCAGAAGCACTGTACAAACCTATGGCATGATTACACACACAGTGTAAATGGTGCCATTTAACATTTTCTTGTACTGGGATTCATCTTGACCTTAGGAATTTGTTCTTCAGTCTTAAATTTCATAAACAAAGGTGAAGACTCATTCAATATCCTTTCTTTAGTCTTGGAGAGGAAAGAGGGGGAATGATACATATTTGAATTCTTTGCTTCTTAGAATTGTTAGCAAGTGTGTCTGAAGAGAAGGCAGCTCTCAAGGCCCTGTATTTTAAACATCTGTTTATAACAGTAGCTTTCTACTTAGAAACACTCATTGCTTTGACATTTGCAGATTTGCTACAATGGAAGGTCAATAACTGTGCTGTGTTAGAAAGTACATCCCTCTCTGTCTGGTCCCTCTGGAGAGAGGTGATTCATACATCTTTTAAAGCTTGGGACTGTTGCATTACCCAGGTGGAAGGGTGACTTTTAGGGCCAGTGAGCATGGAATTTTCTCACTTCATCCCAATTATGGAAACACCAGCACTAAGTAGCACTTCGAAAATTACAGCACTAGGTCCTGTGTAGACATGTGGGTGTATATCCCTAAATGAGTAGTATCTGCTCTCATAAAGTAGTCATTTTTCCTCCCTTTCTAACTTTGGGGTCCTCTGTACCTTAGCCTCATTAGAAAATCCTAAAATTCCCTTTAGTCCCTAGGCTTCCTCCTTAGTCATTCATTTACTCATTCATGCAACCATAATTTATTAAATTCTGCCATGTGCCAGGGACTGAACCAAGTGCTGAGGATAAAGCTCTGGGTCTCCCTCATGGATGAGGTTAAAGGTCTAACAGGAAGGAGATTGAGCCTGTAAGCAAGATGATATATGATATAATTGAAATAAGCACAAAAAGAAATGGGACAGAATGGCAGAACCTGTTTTTAGCTAGGACCTATAAGGGAGGCATACTTTTTGGAGAGAGGTGATTTTTGAACATCGACCTGAAGAATGAGTTCGCTGGTTGCATAAGAGAAAGAAGAGACAGCATTTTATGTTGAGGACAGAGTGAATGGTCAAAAGGCAGACAGTGTGTCTACTCAGGGAAGAATGAGTTTGGGGAAGCAGAGTGGAAAGAATAAGATGCAGGAAAATTAAACAGAAGCTGGATTTTGGAGGATCTTGAATGCTAATGTTCTATTGTTGTTCTTTAGACAACAGGAAAAACACTGAGGAATTTTGAGCTTCATTACAAAACAAAAGTGGGTATTTCATGTGGGATTAGGACATCCAAATACCTCTGAATCCTTCTGATCATAGACTTGTTCTAGTAACTCCAGGAATTGGTCTCTTAATCTTTCCTCTTATTGCTAAATATCTCCAGATGAGTGTTATTGCTTGAAATCTATTTTTTTCTGAAGTTGGCATTATTAAGATGGGTTCTTGCCATTCATTCCTTAGGAAATGAATGCTTTAATGCTCTTGCACTCTACCTGTTCACTTTAAGTACATTTCCATGTGAAACAAAATCAGAGGGTCTCTGGGGGTAAAGATTAATAGTGCTCACTACATTTAGTTACCCTCTTTGTCCTGGGCACTCAGGGAATTTTCCCACCTTCGCTTGGCACTAAATTTGATCCATATACTAGTTCTGGTCAATGGATTATAATGACAAGTGATTAAGTATAAATTTTAGGCTGGTATGTTTTCCATGTGTGTCCCCTTGCTGACACAACACTGGTAGACCCATGTTGAGACGGTAGTGTCAAAAGATGGCAAGAGCCTTAGTCAGCTAGATCCTTGAGGGACAGAGGATCTGTTCCATGTGGTTACCATGTGGAGCAGAGCTACCTGCTTTCTTGTGGAAGCAAGAACCTCAAATAAACCTTTGTTTTGTTATACCACTGAGATTTTAAAATGAATTTGACTCCACAACCAGTGGAGATGCAGGGTTTGTGGGGTCTGAAACTTGTACAGTTTGAGGGGGTGGGTGTTTTGTTTACAAAAACAGAAAACAAAAATACCTTACGGTTGGAAATTCAACAAAAGTGATGAAAAGTCATTGTCAGGGTCCTCCCAGGACCTTGGGAGAGGTCTGGATAGCTGAGGGGCCCTGAAACTTCAGCCTCGTTAGCTTCACGGCAAGTCACCTCTTCCCCACAGTATAGCCTACTCTGGTATACTTTCCTAGGGACATTTCCATATAGTCTTTATGCTACATAGAGAAAGAAAAGCTTTTTTCCCCGATGGGAAAATTTATTCATCTCTGTAAAGGGTAAGGGAGGTTGTGGCGGAGTACTGATGAGTATTCCTATTCCCCTGAAGTCATTACTATGGTAGCATAGACACATCCTTATCTATGCATAGCCCAATAACATCCTTTGCCTCTTTTTAAAACGAACATATACACTTTACCAATTGGAGGGATAGTCTACAAAACAGCCCAGCTTTACTTCTACTAGCTTTGAGAATTTGCAAACTTCTATCTGAAATTCTCTATGATTGACTGACTGATCAGTTGATATATCAATTCAGTATTACTTTTGTAACAGATATTTCTTGCTTTTGATACTATGCTATTTGCTGAAGATATAAATAAATAAATATGTTATCATATATTTAATATATACTATTAAATATATTAACATATTTATAATGTTGAATATATAATATATTTATAAATATATGTGGTGACTGCACTCTTTGCAGTTAAAAAATCTGGCCAATTCTTTGATCCATTACTAACAGAATTTGTGGAGCCTTAGTTAATTCTTTCTGGTTTGGGGGATAAGATTGTCCTAAGCCAAATGGGTTGAATGACCTTTGGCCCTGCCTTACCTCCCATTTGAGCCACACAGAGAGAGTAAATTAGGTCATTCACAAAAAATTGTTATAGCCTCAGGAAGAAAAGTGCTATTGAAATCCAAATCATTAGCACCAATAAATCTAATAATAGACATATAAATTCATAATGCGTTTGAATAACTCTAAAATAAATATGTGTGGTGATTAAGCGATGCCATAATTGGAACTCTGTAGGTGGAAGTGGGATGAGGGGGAGAAAAAACATCACTTTTCTTCTTGTCTTTATTAACCAC
Organism: Capricornis sumatraensis; assembly: GCF_032405125.1. Taxonomy (NCBI): domain Eukaryota; kingdom Metazoa; phylum Chordata; class Mammalia; order Artiodactyla; family Bovidae; genus Capricornis; species Capricornis sumatraensis. The sequence continues at coordinate 65,111,123 of NC_091069.1, read as the reverse complement.
CCAAATTTGGGAAGTGTTACTTGGAAGTGGAATTCTAAGAGTGTCTCTGATTGCAAAAGGCAGGCTAATGAGATTAGCTTCTGTTGGGACATTTTCCCAAGGTGTATGTGCCTATCCTTTGAATCTATTTCTCACTGTTACTATTACAATTTTTGTCGAATTGCCAAAACCTCATAACTATCAAGTAGCATTATATGGGATAAAGTGCAGAGTTGGGCAATTTCAGGTAAGCACTGAAATATGAATGGTGGTCACGGATTACTATTCACTTTTTGTCAAATTTCACGCAGTTTGTAGGCTTCAGTGCTTCATTCTTATGGTGTGATACATAAATGCTTGATCCTAACAGATTTTCTGTTTTTAGTGCCAGCTTTTTTCTCCCCCACCCCAATAAGAGCTATCTTTATGACACCCACATATTTTAAATGAAAGAAAACATAAATACATGCAAAACTGTCATTGGCTTTCAAGGTATTATATAAGTGATTAAATTTTATTATGAGGAGACAACCAGCTAATGGTTTTAGTGGAACACATAAAACCTCATAAAATACAAAAGTTAAATTTTGTCATATAATGGGAATCGGTTAGAGAAACCAACAGTTTCCTTTTCCCCCTGAATAAATTCTAAACAGTCCTTAGAAAATGAATTACCAGACTGCAAATCAAGATGAACTATTTTATAGCCATAAAACTAAAGCTACTTTCAGACCACTTAGTTGGAGGGAGGGAAAAAAGGGAGAGTAACTTGTCAACTTGGTTGTTGCAGTGTCCTTGCCAATGGCTTCGATGCTGGGCTCTGCCTCGATTTTAACAGCCTGACCTTGTTTAGAACAACTGAGTCCAATCGACAGGCCTCCCCCACAATACCCACCCATAATAGAAGGCACAGCCCCTCCGAGAGGCTGTTCAGCTGGAGCTTTGCCAATTGAAGTAATTACGTGATGAAACTATTTAATTTTGACTAAAATACTCTCACCAGGTTCTTGCAAACGGTGTGTCTTATATCTTGTTGAAGCAATTTTATATCATGCCTTTAAAGTACAGTAATGGCCCCTTGCATTGACAGAATCCCCGTAAAGGGAGAAGCCCAAGACCTGGCTCATGAAGTAGTATTGATTTTCTGAGTTCCTGCTCTAGTTGCCAAAGATACAGCACTGTTGTTAGGGAGAGGAGATGCCTGGGCCTTCAATATCACAGGAGGGTTCCTGGGTAAGCACAGGCATCAGGAGTCCCCGGTGATAAGTAATGTATTTGGGTGATAACTGCCTCTATTACTTGGTTAGTTTTAAAGTGACTCAGCGCTTGTTCGTCCCAAATGCTCCGCCCCGTGGCCAGCGGCTCTGGCAGACTGTTCTATTTACAAACAGTGCCCCAACTCCAAGAGAGCGCCCCTTAAGGATTCATTTACATGACTGATTTATTTGAGGCAGATTTTTCTAAATTTTAATCACTAAGGACAATGAACAGAATCAGTGTCTAGCTAGAGTGATGGCTTCAATTTGTTGCTTAAAGAGAGCTTAAACGTATCTGCAGATCCGTAACTGTATCTAATACAGGCTAAGTTGGTTTTGAGTCGCTTCTAGTAAGTCCACGTGAAGAAGATTTATAACCTCGAGCAGAGCACTACAGATGTCATTACAGACAGCAGGAGAAGGAAGCCGAGCATCCTCATCAGGTGCTTGCAAGATACGCATTTCCACTGAACGCCCTCAGTGCAGATGACTTCATCAGTGCTGTATTTTCAGTCGTACGTTGATAAACTGCACAATGTCTAATGCTGAATAAAGATGGATCTTTGGTGATTTTCAAGGAAAATCACAAGTTACATTTTTAATCTGTTGAGAATATGAATATCGATATTTCACATCTTTTTTTCTTTTTGGTAGTAGTGGTGGGAGGGAGCGTGTTATAAAGATGGCAGTCAAAGACATGTTGTTATATTGACCTGAGTTTTGACTGAAATATGTTTAGGGAGAAGCTGAAAATGATGAGGGGAGATTTGGAACAGTGGAGCCAGAATAAAGTCTCTTTGGCAGAAAACCATGCAGTATGCACCCTGACTCCAATCCCCAGAGGGCCCAGCATGAATTACTTATGAGAGAGAGAAAGAGGGAGGGAGAAGCCCATGTGGTCACTCATCGCTCAGAAAGCAGAGAAAACCAATCAGAAGAGTGGGACAACCAATGTCAACCTTTCCCAGTCAATTAAGAAGGCATCAACCCATTAGCTTCTCTTTCCACTTCATTCCAACAAACAGGAAGAGCTGGCAAGTTGGCCATGAGCAGATGTTGTACAGTGTTCATTTTTAGAAATGTCGCTAAAGTAACAGGGCTCTTTGTGGGAATAACTGTGTTTAGTAAAGGGGGTACTGTCTGCCTCATCTCCGTAAGCAGCACCACTGGACTAATGCAGTGTCAGCCAGCTGGGTAGAGCACAGTGGCCTCAGAGAAGAGGAACTATGTCATGAGAAGATGGTCCTACCTCGACCTTCCCACCCTCACTTCCGATGTTAGAGAGAGCAGTCTGGGGAGAGAGCAACTTGGAATCCTGTTTGAGATGAAAACTTTAAAAATAAATAGGAGTGAGTTTTAAATGAGACAGTTCTAACTACGAAAGGAGACTGGAGACTTATGAAAGAGCGAGCTATTAATTACGAGAAGCAGGGGAAAGGAAGCTGAGCATACGCAAGTTGGGGAGCAGCTGTAGAAAAAAAAAATTAAACGGTTTCATGTTTACACTGCAATGATTTGCCGTTCTTCAATAAACTCGGTACGTATAAAATGAAACGTTTACTGCTCTCCTTCCCTGCAGTCTTAGAATGTTTTCTTGCAGGTAAAAATACATACTGATTTTCTCGAGTCTAAAAAAAGTTAACTTGCGTAGAAATCAGTTTTAGTCAACTTTGCGCTCCATTTCCAGTCAAGAGGCTTCTGCTAGTCCTGAGCCTGCTGTGTGCCCAGTTTCCAGGGATGGGCTCTCACCTTCTCCTGTGTCTGATATGTTTTTCTACAACTCAAGAGCCGTACAACCATGACCCTAGTTTACCCTCAATAATTGTCTTAGCATCCATCTCTTCCCACAATTTAAGGGCTTGTTGGGGTTCATGTGGAAAGGCCCTCAAGCTAATTGGCTTAGGAAATGTGCTGGTGTAGGACCACTGACAGCATCATTGCTTGGTCAGCAGCAGCCCCCCCAACCCACCCCAGGACACTGTGTGCTCTTATTTCAAGAGGATGGAGCCTCTTTGAAAAGCCCACACCACCCAACCCTTACCAGTTACCTGAAAAGCCCACACCACACAACCCTTACCAATCAGTTATGCTGTCATTCGTGAGTACAATTCTGTTCTGGTTCTAAATGTTCTGTCATCTTAGATGGACGATCTAAGGATAGTTAAGGGTCCATTAGCCTGGGGTGGATGAGGAGGTGGTGCCCTCTGGAACTTGATGGAGGTCAGTTAAGGACAAATGAAAGATAACGCTAATTCACATAGTGGGTAATAAAATGAGGGACCTCATTATCCTAAAAGGTGATACTGGTAGGAAATATAAATGGATTTTAAAAGGGTTTGGACAAATTTATGAATGATAGATTTGTAAATGGTTCTAAAGAAAAGTGGGATGTAGTCAGTCTTTGAGGTGGATGTCAGAGAGGATATGCATGCCTTCTTGGGCCCTGCCCCTTAGAGCTTCTTTGGGCAATAGGACCCTGAGTTGATGGGGACAAAGTTGATGGGTGGTCAGTTTATTCCCAGCTCAGAAACATACAGGCATAAGAATGGTCTTGGGGGAAGGTTGGAGCCACATCACTCTCCAACTAGTGGCCTTGGGAAAAGTATCTGAGAATATGGAATGCACTCAAAAATTGCAAGTAGTATTATTATAAGTAAATCAGTAGAAATTGAAATGATGCACTTTGCTACTTTCTGAGCACTGCCCTGGTATTGGGCAAGTGGCTTCATTGCATTACTGGATATTTTTTTTGTATATAGAGCTGCATAGTTTTAGAATATTACCCATAGAATCTGGATGAATAGACATTACTTTAAAGAGGTTAATTCTAAGAGCAGTCTTAGGTATTGTGATTGCTTGATATAATTTAGGGACTGTGAGAAGTTTTAGGTGCCTACACCCCAGTCTCATATTTCTTATCTTTTAAAATATTTATTTTTATTTATGTATTTTATTTGGTTGCACTGGGTCTTAGTTACAGCAGATGGGATCTTTGATCTTCATTGCAGCAGCATGCAAGGTCTTTCTTTAAAATTATTTTTAATTGGAGGAGAATTGCTTTAAAATGTTGTCTTGGTTTCCACCATACAACTACATGAATTAGCCATAAGTATACATATATCAAGTCTTCCCTGGTGGCTCAGATGGTAAAGCATCTGCCCGCAATGCAGGAGACCCGGGTTCGATCCCTGGGTTGGGAAGATCTCCTGGAGAAGGAAATGGCAACCAACTCCAGTACTCTTGCCTGGAGAATCCCATGGAGGGAGGAGCCTGGTAGGCTACAGTCCATGGGGTTGCAAAGAGTCGGACATGACTGAGTGACTTTACTTCACATACATATATCACCCTCCTCTTGAACCTCCCTCCCCTCCCCTCCATCCCACCCCTCTAGGTCATCACAGAGCTCCCTATGTTATACAGCACCTTCCCACTAGCTATTATATTTTACATATAATAATGTGTATGTTTAAATGCTACTCTCTCAACTTTTCCCACCCTATCCTTCCCGTGTTATGTCCGCAAGTCTGCTCTCTATGTGGGATTTGTAGTTGTGGCATACAAACGCTTAGTTGTGGCATATGGGATCTGGTTCCCTAGCCAGAGATCTAACTCGGGTCCCTGCATTGGGAGCGTGGAGTCTTGGCCACTGGACCAGCAGAGAAGTCTCTTCCCTCCCTCTTATCTTTTTGCTTAACTTCAATTCTGGAGGGCAAGACTCCCTACAGCTCTGAAAGTTTTCCAATCTCCTCTTTGAGGCAAGAAAAGGTATATTTAATGATAGTCTGTCTATACCATCATGACTTCCCAGGTGGCAGAATGATAAAGAATCCACCTGCCAATGCAGGAGATGCAAGAGACATAGGTTTGATCCCTGGGTTGGAAAGATTCCCTGGAGGAGGAAATGGCAACCCACTCCAGTATTCTTGCCTGGAAAATTCCATGGACAGAGGAGGAGCCTGGTGGGCTGCAGTTCGTGGGGTCTCCAAGAGTCGGACACTGCTGAACACGCATGCACTACAGTGCTATACCATCACATCCACTACCACTTTGCCTAAGAGTTTGAACTTTGAGAAGTTTACCAAGAAAATAGTCTTTGTGTTGCTAAGAATGGTGAGATTTAGGGTTAGGTGATGCTTGTAGACAGGAAAATATTTTGAGGGACCCTATTTCTGGAAAAGGCAAACTCCTTTGTATCTATTATTGAAAAAAATTGAGAGAAAATAGTCACAAGTTCCTATTATGAAAAACACATAAAATTAGAGTTTTACCGTGGGAGCCAAAGAATGAAAGGGGGTCCAGACTTTTGGCTGGATGACTAATGAAAGGAATGACTGGTGAGAAATTTCCTGGAACAAGGATGGCCAAGGTACTTGAAGACAAATGATATTTGATTTTTAATTTTAGTTTGTTTCTATTTTGTGCTGATGATTGTCTGTTATACTCTACCCAAACTATGAATTAAAGTTAGTCACATGCAATAGCTTTGTCCTGGTGGTGCTTTGGGGAGGCAAAGAGGGAAGGGGCAATGATGCCCATGGATAAAGTGACCAAGGGAAGCTGAGTTACTTGGAGACAGGTCCCTAAGAGGGAAGAACCCAGTGGGAGTGACCAGAAAAGAAAGATCTTTTCCTGGAAACTTTCAAATGTATCGGGGACTGCACTGCCTCTGCCATGTGTGGGACTGGGCTTGAGTCATTTCTCCAGGAAATGTAAATAAAGTGTGGCCCTAGAGGATAGGAGGGCTTGGGACAGTTGGATTATATGGTTGTTATCAGTCAAACTCCATTTAAATGAACATGAGTGGAAGAGCCCAAAGATGGCGATCTGTGTTACTTTCGTTGCTCTCAATTATGGAGACTCAGACCAAAGGAGGAGAAAAAAACACTAGTCAAATGAATACACCCTTATATGTACACAGTGCTTGAAACTTTACAAAACATTTTCACTTCTGTTATTCACTTGACTCGCCATCATTCAGTGAACTAGGTAGCAAATTATGGACGCTATTTTTCTCCAAATTTAACTACCCAGACATCTCGTCCTTCAAGAGTTTATGCATTACTGTGTACAGGTAATGCCTTAGACATCTCGTCCTTCAAGAGTTTATGCATTACCGTGTACAGGTAATGCCTTAGATATTGTTAAGGGTTAAACACCTGACTCAGAGTTGGCGAGAAAACCCACACAGACTGAAATGTGAGTTTTGTTACAATTTATGAACCCTGGGATTCAACATTAATCTAGAAAATGTTGAGGGGACATTTACTGAACTGAATGCTCAGGTCTCTGTATCTTGAACACACAGAACAATATGTAAAGTAATAGCAAGAACAAACAGCTTAGAAAAGGCAAAGCAAGGTATCCTTGTAATTCCTGAAAAGGATTTACAACCTATATAAACATGAATCATAAACCTATTGGCAAATAGTTCCAAGCTCTTTCAGGAAGATGTTTTGTTTATATGTGAGAAGTAAAAACTCAGGATAAGACAGATGGTCAACAACAAAAAAAGAAGATTCACATTACTCAGAACACATAATACCATGGCCAGTAATGATCCTGACATTTCAGTTATAGACATTGGATTTTCATTTCCTCAGCACCTGTGCTCACTTTTGAGGGGCAGGGTGTGCCAGTAATCCTCTCAGAAGTTTTAAGGTATATGTCCTGATAGAAGGCCTTCTCCATAAAATAGTGGACACATTCCTTTGTTAAATTTCTACTTTAGGCCCTCTGGAAAGTCAGCTTCTGTCCATCCAGAGGAATATGAAGTGATAACTAAAGATGTGTAACCCAAGCTTTGCTGCTTACTAGCTGAGTGGACTTGAGCAAGTTGTTTATGTTGATTATTCACTTAGTCAGTAGATATTTATTGATTTCCTATCACATTAGAAACACTCTATCTGCCACAGTGACCTGTATGAGTATGAGAAAGTGAAACCACTTGCCCTCAAGTAGCTTACCATCTAGCAGTGTGTTCAGTTACTTCTGTCATGCCTGAGTCTTTGTGATCCCATGGACTATAGCCTGCCAGGCTCCTCTGTCCATGGTATTTTCCTGGCAAAAATACTGGAGTGGGTTGCCATTTCCTTCTCCAGGGGATATTCCCAACCCAGGGATTCAACCCAAGTCTCCCTGAATCTCCAGTATTGCAGACGGATTCTTTACCACTGAGCCACTGAGGAAGCCCATTTAGCAGACTAGAACTCAAACACGAAGCCAAAACAGGGAAAAGGAGCTTAGAACAGCATCTGGCATTCAGAAAGTCCTCTAAATAATACATCTAATGAATAAAAGGAAACAAAAAATGCAAGAAAGCAATAAGAAAGAATGCACATTTGCACATCTTTTATGTTGGTGTATATCCATTCAAACCATTTTCCATGTACATAGAAGCATATATATAGATGGGCTTATACTATGCATACTATTTTACATGTGTTTTTTCTTCTTAATAATATATGTAGTAAACATTATTTGACACTAGCATTAATTAATACTTTTTTGTAAGTTAATCATGTTAGGATTTCCAAAAATTTCCTATAGTGAGGCAAATTGCGGAATCTGTAATAAACATCCTTTTATTTTCCTGTCCTCTACACTTTCACAGGTCACATTTCACATTAGCTATTGATGCACATTTTATTTAGTCATATATGTCTTTTATTTTTATCTTTACATAAATAGGATATAAATGTATTATATATAATGCATATTATGTATGTGTGTTATATAATAGCAGTATATGTGTATATATATATATATATGAAATGTGCTTTTTAAGCATTATGTTACTGACACCCTTCAGGTCAATAGGACTTGAGTATTATTAATTATATACCATGTCATGACATGGCAATACAAGTTTATTCAGTCATCCCACCCTCAACCCACCATGAACATTCAGATTCCATCCACTTTCTTAAGAATGAGTTTAAAACAATTTTCCAAAAAAAAAAAAAAAATTCTTGAAATGTATCTATCTCTGTAGACTGAAGTTTCTATAGGACAGATTCCCAGGAGAAAAATTGTTGAGACAAAGAGTCTGTTTGTTTTTAATAAATATTAACGAGTGTTTTCCCCCAAAGCATAGCAATTGGTATTTCATCAGCAACATAGAAGAGGGCACTCTTGGGACTTCCCTGTTTAGTCCAGCCGTTAGGACTTCCCACTTCTAATGCAGGGGCATAGGTTCAGTCCCTGGGTGAGGAACTAAGATCCTGCATGCCATGCAGTGTGGCCAAAATAAATTTTAAAAGTAATACTTACAAAAGGGGTCACTTTCACTTCTATCCATAACAGCATGATGCTCTGAGTGAGTGTGAACTTTCAGGCACCCTCTTGCCCTCTCAGTTAGGCACAGAGATGATGCCTTCACCTGGAGTTGAAGACCCTCCATAATATGAATTCAACTCAACTTTGGGATATTATTCCTCATTACTGTTTTGTCCTGCAGAAACCCTTACTTTAGCCAATGTGGCTGAGTAGTTTCTGAAATGAAACGTGTCTTTTCTTATTCCTTCACCTTTGCTCCAGTCCATTCTGCCATCTCTATGTGGATTTTCCTTCCATCCCACCACCTACCTTTCTCTTGCTGATAAATTTCTCCCTGTTTTTCATGCTCTGCATTCATTCTCCCTCAATCCTTGAACCTTCAACTAGCTACATCCCTCTCCATTCTTTAGCAGACATCATGTTTTATTCATGTCTGTTTTGTTACACTTCTGTACAATGCATTGTATCATATATAATTCCTTATGTAGTTTCTTGTACTCAGTAGTAAGATTTTGAAGACAGATGATCTGTTTCTTTAGTAATGTTTTTCTTAGTGATACTTAAATTTTTCATCAATTGAATTAAAGGGATTAATGAAAGAGATATCATGGTATACGTGGTGAATGTAGGGAACAAGGCAGAGGAAGCATTCAAAAATAAAATGCTACCTGAGCATGGGGGTTCCTTTCTCTAGAAATCAATGTCAAGAGGAGAATCTAGTTTGGAGAAGAAGATAATACAGTTGAACAGGATTCATTTTAGGTCAGTATGATGGGTATATCCATATGGCAGTTTAAAATAAAGAGGTAACTACATGCAGTTATGACTTTAATGAAAGTTGGAACTGGGAATACAGATGTAGACTTTCTTCAATTTATTTCATATGATTTTATTTTGAGGTTGAAGTGAGGTAACACATGGATAATAAATAGGAGAAATTTGTTCTTTTCTATGTGGGAACACTAGCCACAGTGGAACTGACTGTTAAAAAATTGGCCAAAAGGTTTCAACTTCTTTGTATAGAGGTCACAGAAGCCTAATTTTGTCAAGTAAGGCAAATTGGTGATGGTCACACTTCTGGGATGTGTGTGTGTGTGTGTGTGTGTGTGTGTGTGTGATATTACTCTTAGTTCTGTCCAGAGCTAGAGGACATTCAGCAGCTGGCCTGTACCTGTCTTTCTAATTATCAAAATAATGAAATCACCCCTATTGAATAGTCAATCATTTCTGCCCCATATCCCATACGTACTCTCTTGCCATCAATCTGGTGGTTCTAACCCTTCACTTAAAACTACTTTTTTTCTCCTACCAGCCCCTCTCCCCTAACCCCAAATTTTCTCAAGACCTGGCAAATACAGTGTTAACAACCAACAAGGTGGAGCCCTCTGGGGCTCTGCTGTAGTTCTGGGGCTGGAGACATCTATGCACAACTGTGTCACCCTCAGAAGCTTGTCTATAATGCCTTTGAATCCATGCAGAGCGTGGTCCTCCTCCCTTATTAGAACAAGGAATTATTCATTTTTCTTCTGAATATGAACCTTCTTCATCCATGGAGCAACACTCAGTCTTGACCAATCATTAATACCTTTAACCAGAGCTGCAAAAACTACGGATTTTGGAGAACAAGTTCATTGGGCATATTGTGAAGAGAATCGGTCTCAGAGCAGACAGATACAAGCAAGCATGTTTGTTTCAATATTTGTATTTTAAAGTGTTGAAGGCAACTTAATGACAGATCAGATAATGCCACAGTCCCACTCATGAGTTTAAATCTGATTTGTTTTAATATAATTTTCACCAAGGAAAGTACTGAGGGAGGCTCTGTGCCACTGCTATTGCTGGTGTTATTTCACTCATCTATTCTTTCTAATAAAAAAGCTGAAGAAATAAAAAAACTATTGATCTTTATTTATTGACTTCCTTTTGAGTATAGTGAAAGTTGACACAAATCAATCACAATACAGTTAAATGGGTGATACAATGTAACATGACCTGGGATTGCAAGTGGAGGTTTAATTACAAGAAAGTTAACATTTTCCATATGCAAGTTGGGTTGGGATGGGGATTTTCTGATTGTTTAAGGACACTGGCAGTGCAGGTAACAGACTTCTTGCCGTCTTCGCACATTCTTCAGCAAAGTTTCTAGCCGCCTTTAGAAGGTCAGGGAAAGGAGAGGAAAGAGATGTCACTTGAGCCATTTCTCAAATTTCTCATTAAATCTGGGCCTTCTCTTTGCAGATCTTAAGTGAGAATAATATTCAACATTGTTAAGAGGGAGAGAAGAGAGACACTCAGAGGTGGTGGGAAGCAGCCTGGACAAAGCAGTGGTTCGGCCTTAAGGTCTACTGTACATGTCTACCCCTTAGGCTAGGTCACAGAGTAATTTTCCAGCTTCTTCTCCCATCACTTTCCTGTTTCTAACTCATAAAAAAAAAAATCCCCTTTGGAAAGATGGAAGATGTTCTCCTCTCTTCTTTTAAAGTTAACTCAGGACCAAAATGCTCATGTAGGAAAGTCATCTGGCTGTTAACAGTTGTCTCTGTCTGTTATGCAAATGAAGATGACATTCAGTTCAGTTCAGTTCATGTCCTACTCTTTGTGACCCAGTGGACTGCAGCATGCCACACTTCCCTGTCTATCACCATCTCCCGGAGCTTGCTCAAACTCATGTCTATTGAGTCAGTGATGCCATCCAACCATCTCATCCTCTGTAGTCCCCTTCTCCACCTGCCTTCAATCTTTCCCAGCATCAGGGTCTTTTCCAAGGAATCAGTTCTTTGCATCAGGTGGCCAAAACATTGGAGCTTCAGCTTCAGCATCAGTCCTTCCAATGAGTATTCAGGGTTGATTTCCCTTAGGATTCACTGGTTTGATCTCCTTGCAGTCCAAGGGACTCTCAAGAGTCTTCTCCAACACTACAGTTCAAAAGTATCAATTCTTCAGTGCTCAGCTTTCTCTGATTAGCAGTTCAGATGCTGTGCCTTATTGCTGTAACAGTGGGAATGTCTTTGCCCTGAATCACCCACATGTTCTCATATCAGGCCACACTACTCTGTGTGTGTGTGTGTGTGTGTGTGTGTGTGTGTGTGTGTGTGATAGTCACTCAGTCATGTCCAACTGTTTGCAACCCTATGGACTATAGCTTGCCAGGCTCCTCTGTCCATGGGATTCTCCAGACAAGAATACTGGGATAGGTAGAGCCATTCTCTTCTCCAGGGACTTTTCCTGACCCAGGGTTCGAGCTCAGATTGACTGCAGATAGATTCTTTATTGTGTGAGCCACCAGGGAAGCCTAATATCAAATCTCAGCTGGGGTTAAGCAGTTAGTGGAAAGCAGTAGCTATAGGTCAACAAATGGGCTCTTTGTGGAGACTGAAGCATAGATGCCATTGCCTACTTAGACTAGTGTTCTAAAGTAGACCCATTAAGCACCTTGGTCCTCCTATGGATGCCTGTTTCAGTGACTGCAGTCCCTATGGGTACTCCTATTAGTTGTATGTCCAGGTAGATTGGAATTGAAGTATTTATAGCCTCACAGGAGAGAATTATGAATCCTTTGTTGTTCATGCATAAAATAGTAACATGTATGTCTTTTGTATTTGATTTTAGTCCCTCAGATTTCATGTTTTAAAGTCAACAGCAGACTTTGAGAAAAGTATATGGCCCTGCTTTAATGAGATTTAAAAGCATGCAATATCTTTGCTGATTCCTAGAAACAAATTTTCCAACCTGTATATGAGCTTTTCTCTACCCCAATGCCTCCACAAAAACCAGAGCTGACAGAAACTGTTTGCTTATGTAAAGGTGATAGAAATAGGGCTGTGTCTCAGGGAATAAATGTTTCTTTGATTTCCTTTTCTTTTTCAATTGGTCATCATTAATTTTAAACTTTCCTAGCATTTTCTAGGCAATAATAATAAGGAAGGGAGGGGCCCCTGGAAGGGAATTCTGGTCATTTTTACAAAGTGTTCTCAACCAGTTGTCCATTTTAAATGCAGCCTGCCTGCATAAGAAGAGATCACCACCATCTTTCAAATTCAAAGACAATTGACGGTTGTTCCAAAAGGAGGAAATAAGGGCCACAGCAACTGACCTTATTTCAGTAAGAGTTAATGGGATTCTGGCACTCCTAATACTGCATAAAAATACTAAATTTTGTGCAACAGTAAGTTTAAGGTGCACACTTATATCATCAGGGAAAAAAAAAGAACCGATCTCTTTGGGAAGACTAGACATCTGGGATGGCTAACTTCTTTTTCGTGGATGGTAACTTAAAGCTTCTCAGTGTCATCCCACTTCAAAGGTTTATTGTGAAGTTCACAGTACTCCTGGCTAAGGAGTGAGAGTGAGGAGAATGTTTGGAGCAAGAGAAAATTGTTTCTTAGGAAATACCAATGCTTACAGATGTTTGGGGATTCCTGCTTTGTGATATAAAAGGAAATCATGGAACTCTTCTGCTTGTTGATTTGTGATTTTTCTTAAGATTCTTTTTTTTTTTTTTTGATTGAGCATACACAAGCCAGTATTTGCTGTGCATTCGTCAAATGTTGATGAATAGTGTATTAATTAGAATTAGGTTCAGCTGCTAGTAACAGAAAAAAATAGTGGTAGTGGCTTAGGGGAAATACGTGCTTATTTCTCTTTGACATGTTACTCTAGAGGTATGAAGTTTAGGGCTATATGACTGTTCTGTTCTTTCCTGGTCCTTCCAATTCCCCACTGCACCACACCTAGGCTAGAGTTCTCAACTCCTGCTCTCCTGTGGCATTGACAGTTGCAGGCAGCAAGACAGAGGATAAAACAAAGAAAGTGCTCTCTCTCTCTCTCTCTCTCTCTCTCTCTCTCTCTCTCTCTCTCTCTCTCTCTCTCTCTCTCTCTCCCTCCCTCTCTCTCTGCAGGATTCTTCAATATGGCAGAGAGATATTTTCACTTCTGTTCCAATGACTGGAACTTCATCAGCTGGCCAGCTTTACGGCTGAGACACTTTGAAATGTAAGCTTAATTTTCTGTGGAGTCCTGGCTGACCACTCTACTACTGTGGAAACAAGGGAGAACAGATATCGGGGTGCAACTAGCATTCTCTTTCACATGTCATTTCCCTGACTGAGACACAAAAACATAGCTGAGGGCATGTAAGGGAGTCCCACTCTGTATTTCTTCAAAGAATACTTAGGAAAATATGGTAGAACTACCAAACATACATATCATTAGCTATCTGAAATGCAAAAGAAGTAACCATTCTATTTGTTCCCTGACAGTGTAAAATTGTAAATGTCGTCAAGAGGGAAAATACTAAATCAAAGAAAGCTGTAGGCCTTTGGTGCTTAAGCAATGAATTTTATTGTGCCAGATTAATGTTCCGCACCCTTCCCCTGAATGTGTTTATTTATATCAAAATTTCCTCTGATTATGTCACTTTGGGCACAAATGTTGTATTCTCTTTCAGTAGTTCCAAATGCTGGCCATTGTTATTTGTGGTTTTATTCATGCTACCTGTGATTATTTGAAAAATATCAACATATTTTTGTTTATTTCTCCCTTGTAATCTTTCAGCGCCAGTGTCTCTCACTCAGTGTTTATCCACTCCTTTTGATCCAGTCTCTTTCACAACTAAATCAGAGATCCTTGTATCACGTTGAATAAACTGGATAAATATCATCTGTGGCGTTCCACAGTCAGGAGAAACAGCCAAAACAGAGGCAGGTCAGAACCATGGACAGCAGCAAAGCGCCACCCCCACCCCCGCGCCCGTACAACCAGGCTTCATTCCCAGTCTAATCCCACATTCCCACAAGAGCTTTGTTTATGTCTATAAATGTTGCCCTAACCCTGAGGCCACAGAAATTCAAAAGAGAGAATTTGGAAGGGAGAACCCTGGAGGAAAAGTCAAGGGTGGCCCACATACCTTTGTACCCACGCTCCTTTCCCCTCTCACACACTTCACCAACCAGAGCAGTTTCTTTCCTAAACTCTTTCAACCCATAACTAATTTTTAACATCTACCTCTCTTACCACAGAATGTATAGATTGTGGAAAGCATAATAAACATAAGATGGTATCTCATAATTTGTCCAGGCTGAATTTATTTTCAACATCTTAATGATTTTAGCTTTGTTTTCAATTCAAGTGAAAGAGCAAAACATAATTCAAAATATTTGACATATTAGCAAGATTAATTAAGAGGAATGCCTGGAATCCTGAGTCACTGGGGCCTCTCTGAGGCTACTCACCTCAGATGCAACTTTTTCTAATGATTCTGACTCATTCCTTCTTCCTTACATTCATTCTTTATGTAGTGATGCTATAGGGCAAGTCCTTTATTTTGTAGATTATTAATTTAAAGCTTAGAAAAATCATGAGTTAAAGGTCAAATAGGAGATTAGTGACACATTTAGGCATGAATTCCTTGTTTTCTGACCCCAAACCCACCATTACTCTAACCTAGTTAACACATCACTTCTTTAGGACATGAACATTAATCAGGTATAAGGTGGCTATAAAACATGTAGTTTAAGATCACTTTGAAAAATGCCTAGCTCAACCACCTCTCTGACAAACTTTGCAAACACATGATTGCTTTAACTCTATTATGTCTTACTATTCTATTTTGTACATAATCCTTTGAAAGTAGAACTCTTTAGTATCACGTTCTGTTTATGCTTAGTAGTGGGATGCCGATGAACCGTGAACCAAATGTATCCCTGGAACTGGGAGCTCTCATTCAGGTGTCATGAGTCAGAGCACAGTGTGTAACAGCCCCCTCCCTGGGCTCTCTCGTTGGATGTTTGCCTTCGGTTCAGTTCAGTTCAGTTCAGTTGCTCAGTCGTGTCCGACTCTTTGCGACCCCATGAATTGCAGCACGCCAGGCCTCCCTGTCCATCACCCACTCCCAGAGTTCACACAGACTCACATCCATCGAGTCAGTGATGCCATCCAGCCATCTCATCCTCTGTCCTCCCCTTCTCCTCCTGCCCCCAATCCCTCCCAGCATCAGAGTCTTTTCCAATGAGTCAACTCTTCGCATGAGGTGGCCAGAGTACTGGAGTTTCAGCTTCAGCATCATTCCCTCCAAAAGAGTCCCAGGGCTGATCTCCTTCAGAAAGGACTGGTGGGATCTCCTTATCTAATGGTAATCTGTGGCAATGTGCGGCTGTAGCAACATGCAGCTGTAGCACTGTGCTCATCTCTACTCTGAAACTGACCTAATAGAGTCTTTTTGTAAATTTTCCAATTTGGAAAACTCCCAAATGGGGGACTCCAGTAGGCATGTTTTCAAGAGTAAAATTTAAGATCATTGAAAACATAGCGCAGTCATTTTATTCTTTTATTTTTTTTTCTTTTTATTTAATTCAATGCGGTGCTCTGGGTCTCTGGTTTGTTTTCTTATTTGAGACTCATTTTTGTTGTTTTTATCCTATCTCACTGAGGGCCATATCTAACCACATCCACCAGACTTCATAAGAATGCTGAGTTGTCATGCAGGAGTTTTACCTCACACTGGGGAGATATTAGTTGATAAGATCCACCTTGTTCAGATTTATTGCTTTAGCATATTTCATGCTAAAAATATTTTTCTACCATCTGCTAAGATTAGCACTCTAGTGGTATAATAAATTTACTCACCCTGTTTCTGTGATGTAGTTTGGAACCAACTTTATACTTTATTTGGCCTAATTGAAAATAGGATAAGATAAATGATGCACTTTGAATTTCTCTCTCAGACATACCATTGTTCATTACTTCAACAGAAAATGAGCACATCTGATTGTAATTTTAGTGGTTCAGTGAAACAAAAGTTCCCATGGCAAAAATACAGCATTAGCTATTGTCATCATTCAGTAGAGTCTTGGAAAAAATATTCAATGTTGTTTTGCCCTCTAATGAAATATCGTTTTTCATTTAAATACAAAACTGGTGGCCATCTTTCTAAAATATTATGAAGAGAAATATATTTCAGTGAAGATATGGAACTTAGTATTCATTTACATCTGAGGTTCAAACTTAACACCAAATTTAGAAATTGATATATTCTGGATTTAGTTGGACATTTGGATTCCCTTCTTTTATTCAGTCGTCTCAAGTTGTTTTGACCATTTTGAAAGATAAAAAGAATATGGAAAGTGTTTATTATGTGTTAGACTGTTATGGGTCCCTTTCCTCCAACTTTGATCCTGAACTTGACCATGAGAACTGCTTTGGCCAAGTAAATGTGATACAAGCAGAGATTTTTAAAAGTACTTTCAGACTGGGATTTAGAATGCAGTTGCCATGATAAGGATCTGTGGCCAGGCTACTCAAGACAGGTGACTCAGATGGCAGTCAGCATCAGCCTGTAGCCAAGTGACTGAGGACATCCCAGATCATCCTTATAGTCACCAGACAGCTAGTCATGTGAGTGATCCCTCATAAGACCATTGGAAGACCTGTCTAGTTGAGTTTAGTCTATATTGTTGACTCAGGAAATCATAAAGAAATAAAGTTGTTTTTACTTTTTCTATTTTTGACTTGATTTTTTCAGTTTTTGACATTGTGGTAAAATACACATAAAATGTTTTAAAATTTTAATTCACAACTTTATGAGATGTTTTTCTATGCACAAATAAATGATAGAATACATGAAACATAAATCCTCCTTTACTGCCAATAAATGCAGAACTTTGTGATTAGCATCAGGAATGATGGATAGGCTAAAGCCTTGATTAAGGGAAAGTGATGGCTGGATGGAGGTTGCTAAGGAGACTATGAAATATCTATTAGAAGATCAGGATAAGAAAAATTGGGAACCATGTTATTGTTTGTTACTGTTGTAAGCAATATGTGCCTCAGTCACCTATCTGTGAAAATGGGTGTGGTAAGCGTGCCTATATGATGAAGACTGAATAATCTATATAAAGCACTCAAACAGGGCTTGGTGTGGAGTAAGCATGAATACATTAAAACGGTTATCATCCTGTGTGTGTTGTTCATTCGCTAAGTTGTGTCTGACTTTTGCGACCTCATGGACTATACAGTCCATGGAATTCTCCAGGCCAGAATACTGGAGTGGGTAGCCTTTCCTTTTTCGAGGGGATCTTCCCAACCCTGGGATCAAACCGTGGTCTCCCGCATTGCCGGCAGATTCTTTACCAGCTGACCCACAAGGGAAACCCAATTTGAGCATGAGTGTCTGGGCATAGGCAACTCAATGTGTAAAGGAGCCTTCCTCTGCATGTCAGCAGGAATGATGCATTTATTTGCCCAAAGGTGTATTGTGGTCTGAGTATGAATCATGACTGGGCAGCCCATATTTAAGAGAGGGAAAAATGTTGCCTTGATTCTTTGACCAGAGCCTTGAGTCTCTACTGAAATGCCTCAGTACTTGGCAACTCTCCTCCTCCCTCCCTCTCTTCCTTCCTTCCTTTTTTTTCTTTTTGTTAAATTTCTTCCTTTGTTCTTTGGTTATTTCCTTCCCGTCTTTTGTCCTCCTTTCCTGCCTCCTCTCGCTCTTTTCTTACTTCTTTCTTCCTTTATTTGCAAGTAAGCTTAACTGAGAGAGAAGAGGTGTTTATGTTTATTAGAATGTTATCTTTTGTAATATTCATATAGACTCATGTTTGTTAGTTTCTCAGTCATTAGAAAGTGAAAGCAACATCTTTAACCTTTGTATCCCTTTTCTTCACTCTCTGTACAATTTGGGAATCCTTCATAGGAGTGAGGTAGAATACCAAAAGCGATTATTTGTTTGTAAACCACTATATTGTGGTAGTTGAGAGATGGGTTTCTGGGTCTGGAAAAGCTGGATTAAAATACACATTGGTGACTCAGATGGTAAAGCACGTGTCTGCAATGCAGGAGACCAGGGTTTGATCCCTGGGTTGGGAAGATCCCCTGCAGAAAGAAATGGCAGCCCACTCCAGTAGTCTTGCCTGGAAAATCCCGTGGATAGAGGAGCCTGGTAGGCTACAGTCCATGGGGTCTCTAAGAGTCGGACACGACTGAGCGACTTCACTTTGACTTTTCACTTTTCTATTCTTCTAGGAGTCTGACATTGGGCATAATAATTTGTCTCTTTCAGGATTAGTCCCACACCTACTAAATAAAGTTGATAATTCCCACCTCAGCAGGTGGTTAAGAAGATTACATCACTTTAAATACAATACAATTGGTCCATAAATAGTGCTCAATAAATGGCAAGGATGCTGTTTTTTCGTTTTATTTAATAGAATCTGCTGGGCTATATCATGGAAATGTGTGCACCCACCCACTCTGTTGACCCACCTTACACCACTTATTACCACCTAATGTAACACAGCTGCTCAGGGGTGGGGTTAAAGGCCATGTCCACACATCAGTGCAAACCTTACTGAGGGCTAAGCTCTAACTTTTAGCCACAGTGGCAATCACTCTCACATCCTGAGCCTACCGGCCACAGTTGCATTTTCACACTGTAGCTGATTTAAAATGAAGAGCTGCAGAAGCAACGTAGAATCATGACATGTTACAGGGAAAACTCCAGAGATATTTAGTGGCTCCTACTCATTTTTCAAACTTCAACTGTCCAATACAGTAGTGCCTAGCCACATGTGAGCACTTGGAATGTGGCTAATCTGAATTAAAATGTGCCATAAGTGTAAAATATACACTGGATTTTGAAGACAGTACAAAAATAAATGTAAAATAGTGCATTAACAATTTTCAATGGATGGCATGTTGAAATGATTATATTTTAAATATACTAAATAAGATATTGAAGGGTTCCCCAGGTGGCGCTAGTGGTAAAGAATCCACCTGCCAAGGCAGGAAACGTGGGTTCTATCCCTGGGTTGGGAAGATCACCTGGAAAAGGAAATGGCAACCCACCCCAGTACTCTTGCCTGGAAAATTCCATGGATAGAGGAGCCTGGCAGGCCCCTTGTCCATGGGGTCGCAAAGAGTCAGATATGACTGAGCATGCACAGAAGATATTGAAATCAAAATGACTTTTTAAAACTATTTTTAATGTGGCTAATAGATAATTTTTAATTCCACATGGGTTCACATTTGTGGCCCACTAATGTGTTTATTAGTCCGAACTGTTTCAGACAAAGCAAGTTAGACACAGAGATGTGAAATGACTTGCCCAAGATAGCTCAGCTTTCATCAGCAGAACACAGATGTGGTTCCAAATTGCCTGGCTTATGGAAATTTCTCTCTCAACATGCAATCATCTTTGGGTAAGAATTGTTTTTAGACTGTAGAATTTGGTCCCTGATGATGTCTGGGTCCCTGGAAACTGAAGATCCTTTGACAAACACTATCAGCACCTCCTCTGTGAGTGGCTGTGCTTTTCTTCCCCCCTTTTCGTCTTTTTTTTTTTCTTTTTTTGTTATTACTCTGCCTAAGAGACTGTGCTGCTGTTATCCATTTCCTACGTTGGTTACAGAAATTGGTATTGTATCTAAAACAATTGCTGTTATTAACAGGTTAAGCTGCTGGGATGTTAAAATAAAGGCTGTCCGGCTTTAGTGCATTTTGTTGTAATCATCTCCCAGATGCCTTGTCGGAAATCAATTCGAGTTCAAAACTGGCTGGAATTGGGAGGTCAAGGCTTTGGCAGACTAAATATTTTATCTTCTGCTCATGTCTGGAGCTTTTAAAGACGTGGACTTCGGGCTCTTTTCTCATACCCCATCTGGACAAAGACGATTGGCTTTGCCATTTTGCCCAGGTTAGGACAAGGTTAAAATCAATTATAATCAATTATTAAGAGTCTTCTGTGGCCACACTGCTTAAAAGGGGATTTTAAAAGTTTCTCAGTTCTGAAACATGCATGTCTTAGTTGCTGCTGGAGATGTTGTTATTCCAGAATGTCAAATATAGATGTTATCAGCATCAGGAATAAATATGCAGAATTTCTACATCCTATTTCCTTGATACCTATGTTTCAGGACAATGAGAAAAACCTAAAAAGGCTGAGATAATCATCATTGCTGTACCAAGCTGAAAAATCTTGGTTACCTTCTTGTATGCGTTAGACAACTAGAGCTATTTATAATTTGGTCACATTGTCAAATTATTTCTTAGGAATTTATAGAGAGGCTCCTTGCAGTTCTTATGTGATCATTTGCAGTGTAAATGCACAGGTAAGTGTTCAATCTAAGGTAGACTGAAAGAATCATAGATTTCTAATTCCACAGTAGTTTTAAAACCAGCTTGATCCAGTACTGCATTGAACAATAAGGAAACTGAGGCTCAGAGAATTTAAATGATGTCCCCAATTCTCACAGCTATCCAAAAAGAGAACTGTATGTCCTAGTTCCTAAATGCATAAGTGAAGTGAATTGAAAGTCACTTAGTCGTGTCCTACTCTTTGCAACCTCACGGACTGTAGCCTGGCAGGCTCCTCTGTCTGTGGAATTCTCCAGGCAAGAATACTGGGGTGGGTTGCTGCTCCCTTCTCTAGGGGATCATCCCAACCCAGGGATCAAACCCAGGTCTCCCACATTGCAGGTGGATTCTTTACCGTCTGAGCCACCAGGGAAACACATATGTGGTCCCTAAATACCCAAATGAATCTTTTCTTTTTACGCAGTATTTTCATACACTAAAAATGTTCTTTGTGCTGAGTTAAGAAAAAGACCAGTTCATACAAAATGAATAGCATCCTGAACCTTGGACCAAGACATGAACTCAATAAACAGAATATAATTTTAAAGTGTTCTCAAAAGGTCACTTAGCTTTATTCTTCATTTCATTTTCCATGAATGGAAATCTGTCATATTTTCAGATTTCATCCAGAGCCAGTAGCTGAGGGTTCAAAATGCTGCCAGAAAAATATTCCATTTATTCACTCTATTTAAAAGAAGAACTCTAGAAAACATATCAGATTTTCTCCAAAGACCTCCAGTACCAGCTATTGAATGGACAGCATGGACACACGATGAGTTAGCCTAGGACAAGCCCACCATTAGCAAGCACTGGTATGTATTTTCGTAACAAGCTCCTCATCTTGTAAAACACTTTTTAAAAAAGAAGAAAAACCTTAATATGCCTAATCTGAGAAAACAGAGCACATGACATTTAGGCATGTGGCAGAGCATACCTTTAAATTTTAATACTTTCTCATCTTTTCACCAGCAAAATGACGATCCTATAATGTACATTTACTGTCTCTGAGTTCATGTTGGCAGTAGAATCAGGATATGATATATGTAAAGCTTTTTTACAAAATTAAAATTATGGAGCCACATGCATAGTAACTGTGTAGAAATCAATGAAACATAAGATAGTATTGGATAAGATTACAGCTGGGGCCCAAACAGACCTAGTTTTGTGCCTGGTTCCACCATTACTAGAGGTTTAGCCATAGACATGCTGCATACCTTCTTTAACTTCACACTTTTCATGTGGAAAATACAGGTTCTAATTATGCCTACCTCAGGGAGTTTTTGAAGATTAAATGAGAAAATATCTGTAAAGCATATGTCACAAACTTTGGTGTAAAGCAAGCTCTCTACGTCTGAATTAGAATAATGATAACGAATAAAATTATTCATAACAGTACCAGCCACAGCAGCACCCGCATTAATAATATATTTATTCTCTCTTCCTAACATGTGATTTTCTTTTGGATCTGTGTGTACACATATGGAATAGAATTGCTTCAATGTCTGTTCAGATCAAACGTTCTGGATGAATTTTTCACCTTGGTTTATTTCACAGCGACATAATTCATATGGTTGAACCCTTCAAACTTTCCTCTGTGTTGAAAGTCCACATTGCTCATTTGGATCATCGGTTCGTTCTAAGAACAGCTGATTCACTGCCTATGCAGGACAACCTGATTCTGATATTCCGAGGGCTAATTAATTGGTGGCACTTTTTAGTCTTTCTTTCTGTGTTCAGTCTACATTGGTATCACATTGTATTAGGACAAGCTTTCAAAACTTTTGACATCCAGTAGGCAGCATAATGCAGTGGTCAGGGAATATGTAAGGGGTATAGAGTGAATCAGCCTAGAGTGTTGCTACTTACTGGCTGCATCTTGGGCACGTCAGTTTGCCTACCTGACCCTCTGGTTTATTAGATATAAAATGGAAGGACTCATACTTTACTTCTGTTATTATCTGAAGTGTTAAAATTAATACAAGTAAAAACCCTTTAGCATAATACTTGATGTGCTAAGTGATTCTTAAGTGGCAGCTGCTATTTTGTGTTGGAGAAGGAAATACTCCAGTATTCTTGCCTGGAAAACCCCATGGACAGAGGAGTCTGGCAGGCTACAGTCCGTGGGGTTGCAAGAGTTGACCGTAACTTAGTGACTAAACCACCACCACCATTATTTTATGTATTCGTATAGCTCACAAACTGTGGGAATTTCAGTGTAGTGATTAAACATTTAAATTATATCCACCCTTGTGTCAGTCCACAAATGTTGATTGATTGATAACTGATCTGTGCCAGGCACTGTGCTAGACTTGGTGCCTTAAAGAACGAATGGTGAGCTATATGGAGTACAATCTATAAAAATATCAATCACTATATTCTATACCTGCAACTAATACAGTATTGGTCAAGTATATGTCAATAAAAAATGAATGAAAAAGAATGAATGTGGCTATGGGGGCAGTGATGAGAGGGAGC
Organism: Capricornis sumatraensis; assembly: GCF_032405125.1. Taxonomy (NCBI): domain Eukaryota; kingdom Metazoa; phylum Chordata; class Mammalia; order Artiodactyla; family Bovidae; genus Capricornis; species Capricornis sumatraensis. The sequence goes on along the minus strand of NC_091069.1, from coordinate 65,088,012 downwards.
AAGTAAACAAGTATTTCAGTAAATAACATTATAGTTTCACTGGCCACCAATTCTTTAAGGGGAAGGGTTGGTAGTTGATTCAGCTTGTCTCACCACAACTGTCAGGCTCAGAAGATCAAATTTTGGAACCTGTGAGTATACATGTGCTGTGCTTTGCTTTGAAGTTGTGCAAGCCTTTGGCCTGTATTTACACAGTTCCTCCATCCAAACACCTCAATTACTTAACATTGGCTCAGGAAATGAGTGTGTAACTTGCCAGTTGAGAAGAGAAACTGAAAATGTACTCTACCTACAAGAGTGTTGACACAGCAACAGAGAAAGAAGCTGGAGAAAACTTCTCTTTCCAAAAGTGCCCTGTTATATTTTGTCCTTTATTTCCCCTGGTCTGGGTATAGTTTCTGCTTAATTGGTTTTGCATCTGACACATTGAGCACATGTGATACGTCTGTCATCTGTTGCTGATTACAAGCTACCAGTCACTAGCTGATGTGGCCATCCCCACATTCAGCACCAGTGTTCCCTTATCCTGGGCTTCCTTGATGGCTCAGCGGTAAAGGATCAGCCTGCAGTGCAAGAGACACAGATTGGATCCCTGGGTCAGGAAAATCCCCTGGAGAAGGAAATGGCAATCCATTCCAGTATTCTTGCCTGGACAACCCCATGGACAGAGGAGTCTGGTGGGCAATAGCCCATGGGGTCGCAAAGAGTCAGATACAACTGAGCACATGTGTTCCCTTATTCTGTTTAGATCTACTGGCTTAGGACCAGGCTTGGAAGCCGAGGAAGGAGTGATGAAGAATGAATAACCCTGTTGAATTTTCTTGGAGTAGAAAGTGTTTGGAAGGAATGACTACTTCAGAAGACCCCTATTTCCTGTTACCTTTGTGAAAGGAACACCCTGTGTTTTAAATAATGATTCAAGTGGTTTGCACCATATCCAAAGAATAAATGCAGAGATGAAAGCTTCTATTTATTCTGTACAGTGAAAATAGAAATCTGGAAGCAGCATCTGCTTCTCATTTAAATGTATTTTTTTTTCTAATTATTTAGATGTATAGAGGCATCAAGCCAGGTTTCAGTCAACAGCAAAAGTCTTATGTGATCTAAACAAAACCTCAGTCTTGGAGCCACTGGTCATAACACTTAAAATAGTTTAAAGACTTGGATGTGGGTTTTAATACAGAGGAGTTGTAAAGCCTGAGCGTAAGCAATATTATTTGTTTCAGACTTTCAAGTCTGAAAGTGTGGAGAAATATTGGTTTCCAGATAATTCCAGATAACAAAGTACCAGATAATTTAATCTTGGTTCTGAGTCATCTTACCTTTTGAAAAATAAACCTTGGGAAAGTGACTTATGTCTCTTATTTTTAGTGGGGTCTTTGGATGATATGACTATATGGGTTAGTTATTGGAAGTATAGGCAAGAATGCAGTACCTCAAATATGAACTGGTATAATAATGATAACTGATACAATGGTTCCCTCAGTTCCATGACTCACAAATGGAAGTCTACAGTGAAGAAACTTTGGATTTTCAGAAGCTCTGTAGCTGTTCACACTTACACACAGGTGAATAGATATATCTTCACTTAGGATGGAATTAGACATTTGGAGGAAAGGGGCTCTCGAACCAGTAATATCTCTCAACAGTGGATATGAATATGGGAGCCCAGCCAGTGTGGTTCTGTTTGTTGCTGCTGGACAGATTCCTGCTGCATAAATGACCCCATAGTCAAAATACAGAGGGCTGAATGAAGAGGGGGCTGGACCCAAATACTTTAGAAGTGGTGTTTGCAAGACAGTGTTAGAAAACTAATCTTAGTTTACAAGACAGTATTAGAAAAGCCACCCCTGATTCAGTTAACCCCTTCCCTCCACAAGGACATGGCTTCTCAGTGCTCGTCTGTTCAGCCCTGACCCAGATGGACTTCTAAGAGGCATTAATTACTTATCTTCTGAAACAGTGGGTAATGAGTCAAATCCTTTTCACCTGCCTTCACTAATCACGGTCATTTTAAAACTTGCATGTTCTCCAAGCAGCACGTAGCCTGAACAAGATATTTGCCCAAGTTGTTTTACAGAAACTTGAAGTCACATTCAAGCTGAGCTGGTTGAGACTGGATGGGACCACCGATCTGCTAGCTGGGCACATGCAAGCATCCTCACGGTGACCTTTCGAAGCCACCACCCTCAGACTGTGCCCAAGCCTCCAGTTTTGAATGCGGAGAGTCCCGGAGCTTAGTTCACTTGCACAGCATGAAGATCGCAGCCCCTTTTTCCAATCGCCTGTCCCCTTGTCCCCCCGCCCCTATGCCTCAGATCACCCTGCTTCTTTATTCTTCATACCGCACATATCCTAGGCCCCTTGCCTTTGCAGAGCCTGAGACCCCTGTCTCCTTGCTCACCTGCCTTGCTTACCCAACCCTCTCTGACTACAAACCTCAGCGTCACAGGCTTGCTGTGCATCAGACAACAGGAACCTGCTTCGATAGCACTCCCCAAACCAAATTCCAAATAAGTAGGACCAGAGGCTGAAGAGATGTTGATTTTGAGGAAATTGAATTTTCAGTTAATTTTCAGTCGATTCTATGGACATAAATGGAAAATCTTCGAAAAAGCTTCTCTCTACCCGTCTCACTCTTGCCCACTAGACTTATTTCAGTCTGCTTTTGCCCACTCTCCAGTCTACTGCACTCATGACCCCCTCTGATATATGATAATTGAATTTAGGGCAAGAGTTTACATTTTTGTATCTTCTTATGATATATAACCTGCCTAATTTCATAAAGGATTTGAGGCAGCAAGAGTAAATGGCACTGAGAGTTTCACTGATATTTTTACTCTGCATTTGGCCCATTTTCTTTTAGACTGCATACATTTCCATAACTCTGAGCAAGGACCATATTTGGATGACCTTTTGTCCAGAGTAGAATTCATGGAATTGCAGGAGGTAGAAAATGAATTCCTCAGTATTTACAAAATCACCCCAGGTACCTCTGAATGAATTGAATATTCTTCTCAGGCTTGGGAATGTTTCTACTAATTATATTGTTTTGTACTTAAAGATATGTGTCCTGTTTGGAGGAGGAGAGAAGGAAGGGACCGAGAAGATTTAAAGTACCTTTTGGATTGCTGTGTGACTTTGAGCAAATGACTGACCTCTCTGAGCTCTAAATTCTACATCTGTTAAGTGGGGATAATGAACCAACAGCATCACTATTGTAGGGTCACTGTGAGGATCAAATGAGATGATGTACATGTAAGAGCTTAGTAAACAATAAGTCAATACGTATTATGCAGTCAGTGTGGGTGAATGTTTTATTTACTTCAATCTCAGCTTCAGATGGTGAGAGAGACCAGGCCCTAGCTCTCCGGGATGCTCTATGGAAAGTGCCTCATTGTGTTTGGGCTTTATTTATTGAATGCATTTGAATGAGCGATCATTCTAAGAGCAGAGAGTCATTCAATTTGATTTCACAATGGGGTGATGGGTGAAGCTGGAAACTACATTCTGAAATGCATTATCCAGAACACAGGAAACAAAACCACTTTTTAAAAGTGACTCATCCTTAATATCTCATAGCAGTTTTGAAATACTTCATTCATTCATTTTTATAGCAAACTCTTAATTGAGAATGTCATAAACTGCTTTGCAGAGAGAGGCAATCACGACCTGGGAAATTAAGTGGAGTAATTTACAAATAGGTTTTTGTCTGGCTGGAGGTTTTAGCTTATACACGATTTGCCTTTATCTTAGCAATACTTGCTCCCTTTTCCCCACTCCGTTGGCAGTATGAATTTTGGGTGCCCAATATCTGCTGAAGCTGAAAAACAGTTCCCCATATGCTGCTTTCTTCTGGTCTGCATTACAAAGTTCTTCTGGATCCTTTTATTTTAAAAAAACAAGCACTGATCACTTTCACCATTCTTCAGGACCCTTCATCTTCTCATCTCATCTCTCTACTGTCTGTCCAAATTTCTCTCTCCATGGGCCGTACAAATAGGTTGTGACTGAATGAACTTCAGGCCCCCATCCAGATCTTTTGCCTGAAACCACCCTGACCCAAATCCAGAGAGACCTCCTTCTTTTCTTGATGTCTTACAATTTATATTCTCCATAATTTAGCACTTTGGAAAAGAGATTATTTTTCTCTTGCTTTTAAACATATCTTATTCCTCCTCCTCCTCACCCCAACCAACTACGTTACAGGTTATGTGAAGAGTGCAGACTTCTGAATCAGAATCTGTATTTTTAACAATACTCGGGCGATTTGTAAGCCCCTTAGAGTTTTTGAACTCTCATTCACCTTTGTAAGAGATGAGAAAGTGTTAGCGCAGATCTAAGGCCAGACTAGCTCTCTGACGCCAAAGTCACCGTTCTCTTCTGTACTCAGGCTGTGTCAGTTGCTCCCTGAATCATAGGTTGGGAGTAAATAGCTGTTGTCCTAATGGTCTACTCCAGGTATGACCTTATGTTGCCTTACTTTGCTGGATGATGTCTGGTGGTCTGGAAAAGTAGACTTCAAGATTAGAAAAAGACTTTCTTGTTCACCCTCATTCCTGTAGTGTGGGAAACCAGTTGGCTTATCATCCTATATTACATAAAGCCTCTTAAAAAAGAATGAACCTTTGTTGAGACCAGAAGCCCTTTTTTTTTCTATCATTAACATTTGTTAGTATCTATGATAGGAATTTTGCCGTCTGACATTATTTCCCCAACTCACAGCTCACAATGGTGTAGTACATCTCCACTCAACACAAGGAGTATCGGAAAGACTGAGCCAAACCCTGTTAACAAAACAGTTCCCTGAAGGGCAATAATATTGCTCAGTGGTAATATCATCCCAATGCATTTTATCTTGTACATGAAATCTGGGCTAATTATCATTTTCTCATACAGTACATTTTAGACCGTTGTGTTTTTCTGTCCCTTCCTAGTTCATTAAGCAAGGTTTTACAGCTCCTTCAGTCACAGGATTGCTATTGACACTTTCATTAGACCCATAATTCAAGTGCTTGTCTGCCTTCCAAATGGAAGCCTCTCAGTCCAGAACCACAATCTGGCCACCAACCGTATGTTGGCTTTTAGAACTGTCATAAATTCATCATCACGTTGAAGTTCTTGAAGGGTCAAAATCTGCTTTCTTGGTGAACTGTCTCCATCCAACAAACAGTCAATGTTTTCTCCAAGAATAGTCAGCCAAGCTTCTCTGTCACTCTGAAAACTCCTCCAGACAGTTCTCAGTATACTGCGATTGCCACACAAATACTAACCATTGTTCATATTTAAATATTAATTCCCTGTTTCATTCATTCATTCTGTTATTTCACCGTTTAAGACCAATGTAGCCAGTATTATGTCAGGTGCTGCAATGATTTAAAGATGTGTAAGCTGATTTTTGCCTTGGAGTATCTTACAGTCTAATAAATGTGTGTGTGTATGATTTATAATGTATAAATCATTATACAGTTAAGTGGAATGTGAAAAATTTCACCACTATGTTGCTAGAAATTTGGATAGCTATACTTGTGGATAGCCATGCTAAATAATGGCTGTTATCAGCACTATTTTCTCACCAATATTTAAATGGAAATAGCCAAAACTACAGAGAAGGCAATGGCATCCCACTCCAGTACTCTTGCCTGGAAAATCCCATGGACAGAGGAACTTGGTGGGCTGCAGTCCATGGGGTCGCTAAGAGTCGGACAAAACTGAGTGACTTCACTTTCACTTCTCACTTTCATGCATTGGAGAAGGAAATGGCAACCCACTCCAGTGTTCTTGCCTGGAGAATCCCAGGGATGGGGGAGCCTGGTGGTCTACCATCTATGGGGTCGCACAGAGTCGGACACAACTGAAGCAACTTAGCAGCAGCAGTAGCAGCAGCCAAAACTAGCTAAGTAAAACTGCATATATGTATGGAATACACCACAGAATATAACTTGGGAACAGATGAACTTGGAAACAGTTGAAGTCCCCAGAAATGATTCCGATGGAATTTTGAGACAAAGTGAGGCTGGACCAGAGAGAGCCATTGCACTAGTGATCATGAAAAATAGTCTTTGTGTTTTTAATAGTGTTTTGTTTTTCTCTCTGATGAGGTTCAAGAAAAGATTTAATGTGAATATTGTATTTAATTTACAATAAAGTTTTTAGGAGTGCCTACTAGACAACATAAATGTCTGCTTTTAATTTTTGGCGAAGTTACTATCTTGGATCTTCATGGAGAAGTTTGTATTTAATTTACAATAAAGTTTTTAGGAGTGCCTACTAGACAACAAAAATGTCTGCTTTTAATTTTTGATGAAGTTACTCTCTTGGATCTTCATGGAGAAGTAGGAAATCTGAGCCAACCTAGGCAGCCTGTAGTCTGCAATGGAAGCTTTCGATGGCTTCTCACTCTTTAACTGAACTTGAAATTGTAGACCATATATTTCAATGTATATTGTGTTTGATTTAAAAGGCTGCTAATTGGGTATTTTGCTTTTGCTTTCTGGCCAATCATATCACAGGGGAAATCTTCGAGTAGTTTTTACCTTCCTGATATCTTTGTCTTTAAGAAAAAAGGAGAGTAAGAAATGGAAAAACAAAAATATAGTATTTTCTTCAAGTCCTTTATTCAAGTACCTTTCTTCAACTCCTTTCTTGGTTCACTTAACCTTACTGAGCACATATATTAGATTACTTACCTTATTTGGTTTCTTCCAACCAAACTCATAGCTGGATTTCTGAAACAGAAAGTTCCTCTGCTAGAATGAACTCAATCCAGTAAGCAAAAGAAGGGTGCACAGGTGAACTCTATTGGTGATTGGGGTACATGACTTCATGTTGTAGTCATGCTGCTGTGGTGTTGGAAAATGACTTCAGTATCTTTCCCAGCGAATTTCTCTCTGCTGTGTGTGTCTTCATAAACATGTCCACTCCTGTGATGGAGGTCAACGACAATGTAGGGTTTAGAAATTGTTGCTTGGAAATCACATCACTTAAATACCTGAATCTGTCCATCAGCCGTGCCATAGCTTATTCCAAGCCTGTGCAGAAGAGTGATTTGCAATCTCCTCGCTTTTCATTTCAAGTAGCATCACTCTCTATAAGCCAGATATTCAGACCTCTTCAGAAGCCTCCAGGGTGAAGGACAAGTAAGAAGAAGCTTATCGAATCTTTCACAACTGTGGCTGGCTACACTGACTACATCAAGCTTGTTCAACATCTTTCTCTTCTATTTTATTTTAAAATCACCCAGTCTTCTTTTCAAGTGATGAGTAATGGGAATTTTGCCACATAATTTCACAATCCCAATGGCTCTTTTGTGGTTCTATACATTGAATTGATCGCTGTGCAGGTTGAAAGCCTGGCCGGAATGACTGGGGTTGGTGGAGAGCCTATAACACTGTTTTTTGCAGGCCTTTCCCCTTTGAGTTATCTTCTCTCATTGTCTATATGCTCAGGTTGCATAATTAAATTTTGTTTTTTTCTTCTTTTTCGCTCCCAGGGACCTATCAATTTGGGCTCCTTCAAGAACTGAAAACTGGTTACAAATATGAAACAGATCTTACTACTGGACTTGAACTCCGCATAAGAAAAACAAACAAACAAGAAGATCCTCGAAGATCCTCCTCAAAGAATAGATGCACTGTGACTGGCAGGGATATCAGAGGTAAGAGGTAAATTTCTAATGAAAACATGTTTTCTCTGTGGTCAGGTAAATAGAAAATAAGGCTAAAGGTAGTGTTCTTCCTCAGCTAAGGGTCAAGGCAGGAAGGACCATTTCTAATTAGAAAAACACTGGATGATTCCGTCTCCCTTTTCTTTGGATCTGTGTGTCTAGCTATTAATTATGGATATATTGCAGAATGCTAGATTCTTTCTAAGGACATAATTTGGGTGGGGAGGGGTATGCTTCATAAATGACACATCCTCCACAAAAACACTCCCAGGGATATCTGACAGTTTCTTGTGCTTCAGAAATCATGGAGCACTATCTTGAAAACCTGTGTCTGGGATGACAAGGAATCAAATCAGGGACAAGGGGCACTAAAGTTCTCAATCCCTGTTTATCTTGATGTTGGGAAAGAAAGAAGGAAAGAGAGGAAGGAAGGAAAGGGGGGAAGGAAGAGGGAAGGAGGGAGGAAGGCAAAGAAGGAAGGAAGAGGGAAGGAGGGAGGAAGGGAGGAGGAAAGAAGAGTTGGAATTTCCAGAATATATTAATATAAAAATCATCTGGGGTGCATATTTGCATTTTAGCTTTTCCTAGCATGAAAAAGGAGGGAAGGAAAACATACATGAATGAAGCAGTCTCAATCTTTTCTCTCTTCTGGCCTACAACATAGTTTAGCGGCTTCATCTGTTCTGTCCAGAAGCATCTGTAGGTCACCAGATTCCTTTCTTAGGAATCTGAAGAATGGGGAAAGGACAGAAAGAAAAAAGAAAAAAAAGTAATGGTGACCTATTCTCAAGAAAAGCAGTCAGCTTGGAACATAGCTCTGAAAGGAATTCAGTGCCCCCAGGGGAAGAGACTAGAAGTGGGCGGGGCAGTATCTGAGGTGTGGCTGTGAAAGAGAATACTTGGCCAGAATGGCCCCTGAGGGTTGGACTGGGTGCTGGGAGTGAGGTAGAGAGAGATGATGGGATGGAACCGTAAGCATGCGCACTCCCCAAGTGGGCTGTTCAAGGGAATGAGCGGTGGGGGGGTGGTGGTGGAGGGGGCCAGTGGGACAGGGGGAGGGTGTTAGAAAATAAGAGAAGTGGGAGGTGTTAGTAAGTAGCATGAACGATATTCTTGAATGTCCATTTGTTCGAAAAATGAGTAAAAGGTGAGATCCCAAATTTTAGATGAAATGTCATTATGGGTCTGAATACATGGATGTAACCATTGATAAGGTTTCATCTTATCACACAAATATTCTACCAGCATCTTGGCAGTGGGATTCCTTTTAAAATAAATCATCATGCCTGCTCAATGTGCATGTGTCAGCCCAAGCACCAGATTTCCAGTCCTGTTTCTGTGGCCTAGTTTGTAAAGAGCAGAGCTGGGAGGCAGATATCTTGAGCTTTAACTCTAGGTATGCATACTCAGTCGCTCAGTCATGTTTGACTCTCCAACCCCATGGACTATAGCCCACCAGACTCCTTTGTCCATGGATTCCCCAGGCAAAAATACCAGAGTGGGTTGCCATTTCCTTCTCCAGGGGGTGTTCCCGACCCAGGGATAAAACCCACGACTCTCGCATTGGCAGGCAGGTTCTCTACCACTAGCACTACCCGGCATGCCTCTTGGGATAGCACTAACTGGTCGTTCATCTAAGGAAATTATGTGTACCAGTTAACGACATGGGAGTCATAGATTTTGCACAAGTTACTTAATCTTTGCTAGGCATTATTTTTCATATCCATAATGTTGGAGCATTCAAAGAGTTCCCCTCATAGGGAATTTTAATGAAATTTTATATGTGATGCTTCACAGTGTTGAATTCAGTAAGTATTAGTCACCATAGTTAGAGTTGGGTTATTATTATGGGTTTCCCTGATAGCTCAGCTGGTGAAGAATCCACGTGCAATGCGGGAGACCTGGGTTTGATCCCTGAGTTGGGAAGATCCCCTGGAGAAGGACATGGCAATCTACTCCAGCATTCTTGCCTGGAGAATCCCCGTGGACAGAGAAGCCCGGCAGGCTACAGTCCATGGGGTCACAAACAGTCAGACTAAGCGACTAAGCACATTATTATTGGTAGTGGTTGTATTACTCATTTCTGACCCTTAGTTTCCTTATCTTCAACATATGATAATAAGATAACATTTTTTCAATGTTCCCTTCCAGTTCTAAGAATAATTTCTATAATTCCAGAGTTTAAGAACACGAGCCACAAGAAGCAGGTAGTGGTCAGGGAGACAACTCTTCTGCCCTAAATCTCTTAGAAATATCTGAGTTCTTTTAAAATAACACTCCCTGAAGAGGGTCCAAGATTTTATTTAATGTGTGCCTCACCGCCTTCAGTGTCTTGCTTAGTAATACTTCTACATTACTAAGGAAGAAAAAAAAAAAGAGTTTGAGCTTTTCTATTTTCATTTATGAACTAAATTCTACTCTAGCTATTTATGATTTAACCTGAATGTATGGTGACAGTAGTTAGCAGTTATGTTTTTCCCCTAAGAACATAGATAACCTAAAAAGTGTATTTTCGTCTTTCTTTTCCTCTCCCCCTCCTTCACGTCCACCTTCTCTTCAAGATATTAAAATCCTTTCTGTCATATGAAACAGATCATCTCTTTCAGACTTTGGAGGTATTTTTTTTTTTCCTTTTACTTGATTTGCTTGGTAGCATCTTGCCCACAGAAATGTAGTACTGACAGAGTTGTTGATTGGTCCTAGAATATATCACAGTCCCTAAATACATGAAATTAGAAAAAAAGAAATCAACATTGTTCTGAAAGGAAGGTAGTTAAAATTCAGAAAGAGAGATTCTTTAATTAACTTAATAAAATTACTAATGGAAGCATTTTAACTGCTAAATTTAATTTACTTGTCAAGATATCAGGCTACAAAGAGGAGGGAAGAGTAGGAACTCTGCTTTCCATTATGATGTACTCTATTATAGAATAAATTTGCTTAAAATGAAATATATCACCAAAAGCCATCAATGACATCTTAATTTGGAACAGCCAGTTGAAAAGTAATTAGACTATGAAGCAATCAGTTCTAGTAAATCAGTGTTTCCCTTTACATAAACATACCTTTTTTTTTTTTTTCTATTTATACACAAGAAAGACTTTCAGGTAGTAAGCAGGCAATGATGCTGATTCTTTTGGCTGTCGGTGTTTTTACTTTATATTACCAAGCTGTCAAAACAAAATGTTTTATGATGGGATTAAAAAATGTATAAGCATCTGATTTGATTTAGTGTTTATATTTATATGTTGAACTGAGGAGAGTTTGCTTATCACAGGGGTTTAAAAGATTTACATTTGTCTGCTTCTTACTTCCAAAATGCTTTCCAGATCCACAGCCAGCCCTGACACCTTACTTCACTGAATGAGACTCAGTCAAAAAAAGTTAAACAAGAGTCCCGCTTCTCCCCACAGGTGCCTCATAAGTTATTTAAATAAAGGTGGAGAGTGTGGTTGCTAATGAGACAGGGAGGAGGATAGAGATGGGAGTGGCTAAGAGGATCCTTTTGTTAAGTGTCTGTGGATCCCTCATTTAGAATCTCTCAAAACGTAACCAACTTGCCTGGAAGTGTGTTTATTTGTTTATTAGTATGGAAAGCTAATGAGGGGGATGGGTGAAACAAATAATTTATATTTCATCTATTTTTGAAAAGCCTACATGATTTAGCTAAGAGTTATCGAAACTCCATGTATCAAACAACTGTATATTAGGAAGCATTTTTCTAAATGTATTTGTTCTGATCACCTTGGTTTGCCTCTGAAGAAGGCATCTTCATCTTCAATTTATGGACATGGAAATGGAGGCCCAGGGAGGTAAAGTGGCTGATGGCGATGGCGGGGGCTGAGGCTGGAACAGTGGCTTCTGGGCTCCTGGTACTTTTTCTACAACATCTGCTGGGCAGAGGTAGTTAAAAGTGGGGCTGAGGCTGGAACAGTGGCTTCTGGGCTCCTGGTACTTTTTCTACAACATCTGCTGGGCAGAGGTAGTTAAAAGTGGGGCTGAGGCTGGAACAGTGGCTTCTGGGCTGCTGGTACTTTTTCTACAACATCTGCTTTTGATGGAAAAATCCCATCTGTTACATACTGAGGGGAAGAGGTGTGAGAAAACTAACTAGAGAAGATATCAATCACGCAGCAAAATATTTATGAAGGACTTCATTCAGATATTAGGGGAGTCACCATTGTCACCATCCTTGAAAAATCAGAGGGGATGATGAATTATGCCAAAGAGAACATTAGCTCAGAAGGCAGAGACTACCTTGCAATGTCATGCTGGTGTTAGTGGGTGTTATTCTCCAGCGGGAGAGGGTGGAGTGTGAGAGAGAAAAATAAAGGACAGTTTTATAGTGAGAAGAATAAGCTACACCTTGTTAGGAAGGCAGAAATGTGAGAAAGCCACAGAAACACAGTTCTGGGATCTCAGTTCAGTTCAGTCACTCAGTGGTGTCCGACTCTCTGTGACCCCGTGGACTGCAGCACACCAGGCTTCCCTGTCCATCTCGGCTCTGCCAGCATGTAAATCACTCAATAGTATGCAAATGACCTCACCCTAATAGAGGAAATCATTTTCATTCTCTCCACTGCCTATATAGAAATGTGATCATTGATAACAACCCTACAAGGTACTATTCCTACTTAAAAAATACACTAGGAGGCAATCTGATATGTATGATACAATGGGTGTAAGTATTACAATTCATAATTGGAGATAGGTGTGAAGTACCCTAAGCCAGTATCATAAAAGTGCAAAAGCCTTGGTTACTCTGTGGCAGCAAGAGAACTGGGCATTGTGGGGGCTATAGTGCCCCTCTGCCTCTAGAATTCGAGTAAAAATGCAGCCTGTCATCCCCAGTGGCTGCTCAAATCCATGTACGACAGGACAGTTGCCCTGGGAATGCAGAAGGCAGGAACTATATAAAAGTAGACAGAGCAACTTAAAGTTAGCAAAGAAAAGATAAGGAGCACAAAAGTGCGAAATGAGATAGTGCTAGTAAAAGAGGTTAGATGGAGTAAGGAGGCCTTTTCTAAATGTATCAAGGGGGAAAAAAGGAATCCTCATGAGAAAAAAAAGACCAGTGAATAAATGAGAAGAGGAGGGCGTGAAATTAATGATGGCTGAGATATTGACCTCCTGCTTTAAGTCACTTTTTAAGAGAAAAATGAGAAGAAAATTTGGACAGCTGGAAGGCAATAATGACTTTTAAAAATAGGTATTGACAAAGAGGATGAGGGGAAACTTAGAAAAAATTAAACATTGTGGCATATACAGATTGTAAGTCTCAGATAATATGCTTCCTAGAGAGCTGAGATTCCCTGCCTACTAAACTAGGCACAGATATGGAAGGAGAACAATACAAATAACAAAAATGTCAGCAATCTCTCAAAACAAATGTGTTTCACACCACGAATGAAAAATGGTGGGGGTAGTTTGGGTGAGTAAACACAGGATCTCTTAGCTGTGTAAATTTTGGACATATTTGGTTTCACAATTTTTAGAAAATTGGGAAATGTTTTATCTTTTATTCAGTGAGAAAGGAAATAAATCAAATAACCCATATAGTGTATGTGTATTGGGGATACATTAAAAGTTCAAGAAAGACTCTCATTTTCCTCTGAGAGAAGATCAGAAAAATGATACAGTCTTCCAAACATTGTGTAAGTATTGTTAGCATAATACATTTAATCAAATTAAATAAATATTTAATCAAATTGAAATATTGATTAAAATATGCACATAAAATTAGAAAATTCAGAGTACAGTAAAAAAAAAAAAGCATCTGAAAGGAAGTTTCAGATCCTAATACAGTTTTCATTTTAAATCCTCAAAATCCACGTACTATTGGGAAAGTACTGGATACTGAGAATAATCATTTAGGGATGTTTTGTTGACATTGTGCTCAGTGTTCAGTCGCATCTCAGTTGTGCCTGACTCTCCTGTTACCTCATGGACTGTAGCCCGCCAGGCTCCGCTGTCCATGGAATTTTCCAGTCAAGAACACCGGAGTGGGTTGTCATTTCCTCCTTTAGGGGATCTTCCGACCCAGGGATCGAACTTGAGTCTCTTGGGTCTCCTGCACTAGCAGACAGATTCTTTACCACTGTGCCACCTGAGAAACCCTTTGTTGACACTACCAATGCATTGATGTGGGATAAAGATACAATGCTAAGTATTGTCATTTTATATGAAGAGTGATTTATTGGAAGTGAATTCCTAAGGGAAGATACTGTCTTGGAATAGTTGCCCCTGAACAGTTGCCTAGGCATTCCTACCTGATGGCCTATCTTGGTGGACAGATTTTGGTTTCCCTCATTTTCAGTGTTCTCTTTTTTCCTCATGTGTTGCTCTGCAACCAGAATCCCCTGGGATATGTGCCACACCACTGTTGCCCTGCATTCACTGCACCACTTGGCAGGAACCCAGCAGCAGCTGCCCTGCAGCCACTTACAGGCATGGACCAAAGTGTGCTTCCTTTCCAAGTCAGCACCACAGTGAGGGAAGAGTGGAGGAGGCAGAAGTCATATGGAAAGACATGTGGCAGGGATGAGACTTGCCCTCCTCCATGAAGAATGCGTGGAATTTAGGCACATGGCACAAAGTGGGGGTAGAGAACATTCCAGCATCTGCAGCTGGAGCAGAGGTCTAGACACAGTGTGTCTGCACAGGGAGCCAGGAAATAGATCTTTTCTGGTGGAGCAGATTCTCAAAAGGCGGCAGGTGTGCCTGAGATGTGATAGACATGTTTGTGATCTGAAAACCTGGACACAAATCACAGCTCTGACTTTCAGGAAGGTCATTTTGTATGTGTTATGATCATAGTCTTTGCAAAATTGGATTCATTACTTGCCAGCCAAGGCTGCCTTGTTGGCTAGTGATTCAGGGGTTGAAGAGATTGTAGGATCAGCTTCCTGTTTCTCAGCCAATCCTCAGCTTTGCCTTCACTGAATTTCTGACCCTCAGCAGCTACTTTTGTTTCTAAGAGGGATTTGACTTCAGGCATACTGCAATTAAACCATTTCCTTTCACTAACTTATCATTTAATGTCCCTTCCAAGATTTTTTTAAAGCAAATTTAATGTTTTATACTAACTTTCAGTATTTTATAACAATTGTTCCTACATGGGGTGGGAGGGAGATTGTCTGCTTCCTAGTTGGATTTTGACTGTGTTGTTAGGACAGGGAATTTGTGCTGAGAAAAGGAGAGACTCCATTCCATATAGGGAATGCGGGGAGACTCTATTTCTGATGACTAGAATAGTGACAGATTGTAAGTGGGAAGTGGGTGGACACAACTGATTCTTTTACATAAATCAGACCCCAAATCCGATAAACGATGTCAGCCCTCCTCACTGAGAGTGGTTTTTAGGAGTGCTATTGAAGAAGGGAGGGAAGCAGGGAGGGTTAAAAAGAAAGGAAGAAAGGAAGTGAAAAAGGAGGGAGGAAGGCAGAAGATATCAAAGAGAAACAGATAGCAGCTCACATACATTTTAGGGACCCATTTTGAAGCTTTGTTGTGTTCAGTTCAGTTCAGTCCCTCAGTCGTGTCCGACTCTTTGCGACCCCATGAATTGCAGCACACCAGGCCTCCCTGTCCATCACCATCTCCCAGAGTTCACTCAGACTCACGTCCATCGAGTCAGTGATGCTATCCAGCCATCTCATCCTGTCATCCCCTTCTCCTCCTGCCCCCAATCCCTCCCAGCATCAGAGTCTTTTCCAATGAGTCAACTCTTCGCATGAGGTGGCCAAAGTACTGGAGTTTCAGTTTTAGCATCATTCCTTCCAAAGAACACCCAGGGCTGATCTCCTTTAGAATGTATTGGCTGGACCTCCTTGCAGTCCAAGGGACTCTCAAGAGTCTTCTCCAACACCACAGTTTAAAAGCATCAATTCTTCGGCGCTCAGCTTTCTTCACAGTCCGACTCTCGCATCCATACATGACCACAGGAAAAACCATAGACTTGACTAGACGGACCTTAGTTGGCAAAGTAATGTCTCTGCTTTTGAATATGCTATCTAGGTTGGTCATAACTTTTCTTCCAAGGAGTAAGCATCTTTTAATTTCATGGCTGCAGTCACCATCTGCAGTGATTTTGGAGCTGCCCAAAATAAAATCTGACACAGTTTCCACTGTTTCCTCATCTATTTCCCATGAAGTGATGGGATCAGATGCCATGATCTTCGTTTTCTGAATGTTGAGCTTTAAGTTACTTGGGTATAAATGCCCACATAGGAAAGAGACCTTCATTTCATTTTTCCTTTCTTTTTCTGTTGCTCTTCTTTACATTGTATTTAAAACAACCTTCTTTACTCTACTTCTTTTTACCCTTCTTTATTTTAAGAACATCTGAAAATTTTTTTTTCGTTTGTTTTCACTGAAAGTTTTAGTGAACAGATTGTACATAGAAAATTTTCTTTGAAGTCTTTTGTTTCTCAGTGTTTGTATTCTAGAACTTAGTCCCAAACTCGCTAGAAATCAGATTTGGATAAGGTATCAATGTGCATATAGACAGAACTGAAAACCACCTGACTGAAGACTGAGATGCTGATAAGTAACAGATAATGGTAAAAAATATATTCCTCTTTGGAAGTTGGAACTAGTGTTATTTAGAATGAACAGTTACTTTCTCTTCTGGCTATTATATAGTGTTTAAAAAAAAGATTATTTTTGTATTTTCAGACAACTGAACCTTACTTATGGCTCACATGACTTGAAAAATAAAACTGTATTAATATTCAGTAAACAATAAAAATGAGAATGCTACCTTTCAGTACTTGTAAGAATCAGCCAAAGTTATACACAGAGGTGAAGTAATAGCTTTGAATATTTCATTTCATTGGGGAAGTAAAAAAAAAAAAAACTAGCAATGAATTTAAAGCAAAACTTTAGAAATTAAATAATAAACAATGAGAAAGCAAGTAATAAAGATAAAAACAAAGAAAGAATCAGAAACCTTAAAATAGCAAAAGTGATTCATTTTCTCTAGGTATTAGAAAAAATTGCTATATTTTACTTATGTAATAATATAACATTGATATGTATCATAAATTATATTTATGTATTATATGTAGCATATTTACATATATAACAATACATTATTTACTAACTTATTTTCAAATTATTTTGTTGTTGTTCAGTCACTAAGTCATGTCCAATTCTTTGTTATCTCTTGAACTATAGCATGCTGGGCTCCTCTGTCCTCCACTATTTTACTGACTGATCAAACCTTGTCAGTTTTTAATACAGTTTCAATAAAGAAAATTAGAAATGAGAGAGTGAATTTTAGAATATATTCAGGGACAATAAAAATCATAAGAGAATTGTGCAAAGCTATGCTCCTATATGTTTGAAAACCTCAGTGAAATGAAAGTATTTTGGAAAAATATAAATTACCAAAACTGTTTGAGAATAATTAGAAAAATAAAATTAAAGCAGTAGATGAAACTTAGTAACTGAATACAGTTTTTAAAAGTGATTAACGTATCAAAAGTATTAGTACTAAAACAAGTCCTGGGAACTTCAAAGGCCAGTTTAAAATGGCTCCCAAATATAGAAAAATATTAAAAACTACTTTCATGATGCTAGCATTACTCTGATGCCACAAGTAGAGGAAAATAGTACCATAATACAACAAAAAATCTTCAGACCTTCTCTACTTATAAATACAAAAATATTCCTAATATTAATCACCTTCTCATCATGGTTGATTGCTCAGTGTGCATTTGAGAAGGTGGTGACAAGGTCATTTCATTTTTTATTATTTATCAGAAGGATCCTCACTCCTGAAGAAGTGTCACGCAGGTGGAATAGCTTCATCAATTCTGTGGCAGGACAGAGGATCAGAGAAATGATTAGACAGAATGGGTTTGCCAGGAATGATTTGATTCTGGATCTGTTTATTTGAATATAGGGACTTGGGTTAAAGTCATGAAATGGTCAAGCTTAATTTTTTGTTTTTTTGCTTATACTATTTTTAAACTTAACATTCATGTCAGGGAAAGATTCTAAATTGGTGTTCTGTATTAAATCTCCAATATAAAAAGTCCAGGTGCCAAGCACTGAGCATGATTCACAGGTGAAATTAATTGCTTCTTCCCATAAGCCTCATGCACAGTGGGCATCACCATTGTAGTCGTTAGTGATCTGGCCATCTTTCTACTCTGTGTCGTGCTGACTTCACAGCTATCACTCTTCCCCCGACACCCCAACACCCACCTCTCTCTTCTGCCCTTTCTCCTGCCCCATCTCTCTTATTCTTTGTATTTGGGGAGGAGTTTGGTCAGCCAGCCCCTTGTCAAGAGCAACCTTAATGGCACCCTCTTAGAGAGGAGAAAGCTGCCTTTAAGTGCCAGTCTTAATTTATGGGTAAGAGCCACTACTGTACCTGCGCGAGGATCCCGCGAGAGTTTCACTAAATGTGTCTCTGCCGATACCAATGACCGAAAGAGACCTTCCATTAACTTCTGAATTAGCCAAATGGGACAGAGCTTAATCTAATCTGTGTTATTTCATTTTCTAGGTTACTTGTTTTAAAGGAAATAAAGTATACTCATAGGCTGTCTAAAACCATCCTGGGAGATGTACATGGAAGGACTCCATTTAAACAGTATCAGCTTCTGAGAAAGCTGGGTGCATATGCCTAAGGGCCCAGTTTAACTTGGCAGATGCCTTTCTCACAGTAGGCAAAGCAAATCCCTAACTCCAAAGAGCTTGGAGAGAAATTGCATATTAGTGAAAATGATGCATGCTCGCACTGGAGTTTTAAGATGCTGTGGGTAAGAGACATTTTCCTCTATTGATATCTCCACCCATGCCTACTTGTGTTCTCCTTTGAGGTGGTGGTCTTCACAGTGACTGTGATCTCTTCCCTTTGGTCTGGTATGACGAGTGCTATGAGCAGTGTAGCCATCTTCAGAAGCAGATTGGAAACTGATAGACTGGAGCCAAAGGCTTCTCAGGAGGCAGCCTGGTGCAGTGGAGAAAGAACCAAACCAGCTGTCTGGAGATTGAATTTCCTTCTCAGCTCAGGCATTAACTGGCTGGGTAACCTTGAACATAACTCCTTCTGAGTAGAGTATCTTTATCTATCAGATGGGGGTAATAATATTTGCTCTACATGTTTTCCAGATTATACTGATCAAAATAAGATAATGAATATGAAAGCATTCACAAACGATCAGCCCTGCCCCTGCATAAATTTTCATTGTTTCAAGTGTGATGGCACGTGGAATGGTCCAGCAGGTTAGGGAGATCTTGTAGGTATCTTGGCAAAGCCTTTTTGACTCTCTAGGATTTTCATGAAAGCAAAATTTGCTAAACAGAGCTAGATACAATCAGCTCTCTCTTTTTATAGCCATCCTTCCCAACTGCCAACCCTATTCCTGGGACTGAGAAGTGTGCCAAGGTTAGAAGACTCAGACGTGGGGTGCGAGCCATAACTTCTAAATCAGTTCTGGCAAGGTGC
Source organism: Capricornis sumatraensis (assembly GCF_032405125.1). NCBI lineage: Eukaryota > Metazoa > Chordata > Mammalia > Artiodactyla > Bovidae > Capricornis > Capricornis sumatraensis. The sequence goes on along the minus strand of NC_091069.1, from coordinate 65,068,885 downwards.
CAGACCATCAGTTTGGAAAAGTGATTTGAGTGTTTTCCTGAGGACAAAGAATTACTTAGAGAGTACATCTTTCAAGAACACGTTATTGAAACTTGGGGGGGAAAAAAGAGTTTTAAAATGTGAGAACACTAGTATTAAAGGCACTCTAAACCAATTATAGCATATTTACTTGGATTTCAATGGGGGGATACCCTTTTCATTATTTGCAAGCTTCAGGAACATTAGAAACACTTCACGGAAGACAATGTAATAGCCAAATCTGAAGTAGGATGTTGTTTGTCCATTTAATCCACTTCCTTGCTTTTACCTCCTTTGAAAAACCAGAAGAGCACTCAGGCATTTTCAGAATCCACAGCGTGTCCTGGGTAGGCAGTGTGCCTTTGGGGACTTAGCACACCTCATCCCCTGAAGAAATGTATGCTATTGCACTCACCATAACCTGTGCTTCCGTGGAGATGCTGTGTGAGGAGCCATGCTAGGGTCAGGGTTACACCCCTGAGCCCGTAGGCCAGAAAGGCCCAGTGCTGATGCATTATTCTACATACTTTAAGGAGAGCTCTCTCAGTGCCATGGATGAAGGATGGGGATGAAAGACATAGAGGTCTGAGGAGACTTCTGGTCAGAAGTGCCCAGTATTCTGAAGATCTATTGTCCAGAAGGCATTGACTACCTTTAGCTTACACAGAGCTTTGAGTTTTAGTGCCCTTTAGTCAGAGGATGGCCATCAGGGACAGAATATCCTCTTTTTCTGGTAGCTTCACTGTATGGGTTTGAAATGAGTCTGAAGACCATACAGTATGCTGTGGAGTCCCTGAATGTCTGTATACTTACTACTCAACATAAAATGAAGCTCTCTCCAGCTTTCCTTACTCAAATCACAAGTTTGTATAACTTTACCCTGATGCTGGGAAAGATTAAAGACAAAAGGAGAAGGGAGTGGCAGAGGATGAGATGGTTAGATGACATCACTGACTCAATGGACATGAATTTGAGCAAACTCCAGAAAACAGTGGAGGACAGGGAAGCCTGATGTGCTGCAGTCCATGGGGTTGCAAAAAGCCCAACATAACTTAGAGACTGAACAGCAACAACTTAATGTAAAGCTTGTGCCAGCATGACATTTCATTTATGTTGACAGTGGCTAGTTTCCTATCACACTTAGTGCTACCTTCTTCAGAGTACAGCCTATAAAACAGGGGTGAAAGAGATGAAAAAACCTGTCTACTGCTGGACTCCATGCTTTTGGAGCATAAAACTTGTCAGCTTGGGTCAGATGATGCCTCCAACAGGACAAAAAAGGGGTGCAATGGAGGCCACCTGATGGCTCCTCTGAGGCAGCAAGGTCTGAGCAATGACAGATGAGTGCATGCCTGGCACTGGGACAGGTGCTGGAACAAAAGGACTAAGCCCCCTCCCTGCCTTTACAGCACTCAGGCTGCCTGGGGACGGACACTTAAAAGAGGTGGTTACAGTTTCTTTCAACGGTTGCTAGGGAAGAGTAACTTCTGGGGGCTGAGGAAGCATGTTACAAAGTCATCCAGCAAGGGTGACTTTGGGAAGATAAGAGTTGGACTGTGTTTCGGAAGTAAAGTCAGAGTTGCCCAGGAACTGTAAGGAGGAAAAAATCACTGGAGACAAAAGTGCAGTGGGTGTGTGGGCGTGAAAGCGTGACCAAAGTGGGGAAGCCCAGTCATCTCCCAGGGCTTCCCAGGTGGCTCAGACAGTAAAGAATCCACCTCCAATGTGGGAGATCTGGGTTCAGCCCCTGGTTCAGGAAGGCCCCTGGAGAAGGGGCTACAGGCCATGCACGTGTGCATGCTAAGTCACTTCAGTCATGTCCAACTCCTTGTGACGCCTTGGACTGTAGCCCACCAGGCTCCTCTGTCCATGGGGGTTCTCCAGGCAAGAATACTGGAGTGGGTTGCCATGCCCTCCAGAGGATCTTCCCAACCCAGGGATCAAACCCGTGACTCTTATGTCTCCTGCATTGATAGGCGGGTTCTTTATCACTAGCGCCACCTGGGAAGCCTGAGCTACATTCCATGGGATCGCAAAGAGTCTGATATGACTGAGCAACTAACATTTTCTTTCAGTCATCTCTCCCTCACCCCAGTGCAGGCCTGAAAGGTGGACAGGAGCCTGCTTTAGTGCCTCATGAGAGAGAACCATAAACTGCTATAAAATGGTGGGATTGATGCTATCATATGGGCTTGAAAAGCATAAGATTACTCTCATGAGAAGGACAAAGACTATTGTCATGAGAGGCGTGCTCTAAGCATCTGGGAAGTCCCATAAAACTTCAAAATTAGCGGTGGCTTACTGAACATTATAAAAATGGGGAAATATTAAAAATACAGTTTTCAGCCTTCAATTAGCTCCTCCTGGTGACTCAGTTTGCTGCTTTCTGTGAAAAGTAGTATTTCCTTATATTTATCCTAATAAATACATTCATTCAGCTTCAAGGGAGGGAGCAGAGTGCAGGCAACGTGGGCAGACACATAGGAAGAAGATCCTGGACTTTGTGAATAATTTCCTACGCAACCAGTCCTATAAAAAATTGTGAATTTAGTGCTGTGTCCCTTTACCCTTTGCCATTGTAGACTGAAGACTCCTGTTTCTTTATCTCCTGCTCTTCCTTTTCACCTTTTTCAGCTTATCTCCTTCCTACTTAGTTGGCCTTCCCCTCCTCCATCCAGTTCAAATTCCACGCGCCCTGAGGATGTGAGAGGCGTGTTGCTCTGTCTAAGCTTCTCTCTTGCCAGCTGAGGGACCTCATTTAGCCACCACCTTCTGAACCCTCACTTTTCCATGCAGCGTGGGCTCTGTGGAAACATAACCCAGAACAACATCTCATCCTGCAGTGTAAACACAATACCCCTCCCTCTCTCATGTCATCTCATGACAGTCAGCCCCTATCCCAGTTCTAGAAAATGTCCGAGTTGCCTGTGCATATGTAGTGGGATTGGGGGCTTCTCTGCCTCCTTTTTCTCATGACGTTTTTGGGTAAGCTGAGCCAGAAGAGCTTTGAAACCGGCCCTGTAGGAACTTGGTTCTGTGAGAATTCCTCAAATCCCTCAGATTAAATCAACCTCATTAGGCAAAGACAGAAGTATCAAAAGCTCAAAAACTGAGTTTTTACTGACATGCTTTAAAAAGGGTGTGGACCTCATATATAAAAGTACTGTTTTACTTCTCAGCGTTCCCAGAAATGTATGTATTATGCAAAATACAACACACCTGTGTAGTTTCCCAAGGCACCAGGTTCTGTGACTTCTACTGAAAATAAACATGGGAAAGATTTACCACACATGGGGATATTTTAAGCTAATTGGACACAAATAATTTTAATCTGGGGTATGATCCAAGTGAAGCAGTAAGTGAACTCTTATTTTAAGCCAAATCTCCCTCAAAGTGGCCCCACCAATTTTTTTTTTTTCCCTGCCACTGAAGAGCATGCTCCTTCTCACCCTGTTAGATTCCACTAGCACGGATATTCTTTAAAAACCAGGTAGGCTTCTCCCAGCTATGTGGTTCTTCTTTGTCTGCCTGGTGCTGTTGAGGGGCAAAGGGCATTTGAAAGCATTGGTCTTCACATAATGCTACCACCTTGCTCTGAGCTTCTTCCATCAGCACATGAAAGTTGCAGTTAAAAAACACACATCAAAGTGGGAGTCTCATTGAAAAGGCGAGCGCTGCCTGCTGGGATGGCATTCAGAGCCCGGGCTTTTGTTTCAGTGGCGACTCTCACTCTCCTCCACCAAGTTTCCTGTTAACTCGGGTGTGGGTTCTGACTCGCTGTTGATGATATTGGAGTGTGTGTTTGTGGCACTCACTTTTAATCAGTGCATTTGACTTTTTGAAGTAAGAACTTTCTCCGGCTAGTTGAAACTTTCCCATGGAAGGAAGCATCGTGTTTGGCCAGATTTGAAGGTAGCCTGGGGATGCAGTCTTAAATCTTGGCCCCCAAATTTACATTTCAGGAAGGGAGTTTTCTCCCCCACCCGTTTTTGATGGTTTGATAAGTATGATAAGGATGTACATCCTTTGGAGGGAGAGATGCTTGAAGAGGACTTTGGAAAGAGGCAAGTCTCTGCACCCACCCTGGTTCTCCCTGTCTTGAGCCTGCACACATCACCTCAACCCTTGCCATCATGTGAGAGATTAACTAAGCCAGCCGAGCTGCTGCTCTGCCGTCAGTGGGCAAGGTCAGAAGTTTGGGCTGGAGCAGTCTACATGACATACAGAGATTTACAAGCCTCTGAAAATGTCATGCCTGGGTGCTCAGCCTCTTCAGTTGTGTCTGACTCTTTGTGACCCTATGAACTGTAGCCCCCCAGACTCCTCTGTCCATGGGATTCTCCAGGCAAGAATACTGGAGTGGGTTGCCATGCCCTCCTCCAGGGGATCTTCCCAGCCCAGGGATCGAACCCAGATCTCCTGCATTGCAGGCGGATTCTTTACTGCTGAGCCACTGGGTGAAATTTCTTATAAAGGTGCCCAACCAGCCACAGGTGGTTAGCAGAACCCCCACCTGCAAATCCTTGCAGATAGCCCAGCATTTGTCCATCTTCAGTGTCAGGATTCCAAACCACCATTTGCTTAAGTGTCAGCCAGAGCCCACGTTAGGTCCAGTTGGGAACAAGACTCAGCCTGCCTTCCCCACTCTTGCCACTTGTCCTCTTGAGCTCTCCTCATTTACCTCCAATCCCTTTTCACTCTGCAAACAAGACAAGTTCTCAGTCTTAGAGGCGAACCTGCTGCTGTGAGAGTACCCCAAACAGTGGGTACTCAGGTTACCCAAGTGGCTCAGGTCCCTCAGGTTAGATCAACCTCATCAGGCAAATCCAGAAGTTTCAGAAGTTCTGTTTACTCATCAAAAGACAGAGTTTTCAGCAACATGGTTTAATAAGGACCTTGAGTGCTGAGCTTAACTTGTCCACTGCTGTCCATAGTTCCTATCCTGAGCTCCCAGCAGAATGTACTTCCAGTCTTACACATTTTATCTACTGAACATTTGTAAAGAATTAATGGTTGACAAATTATAGAATTAAAGGAAAGAAGTCTACTGCTAGAAAAAGTCTTTGAAATCTACCCATTCTATTCCAACACTCTTATTTTACAAATGAAGAAAATGACTTCCAGGCTGCTTATGACTTTTAACCAAGTTGGTTTGGTGACAGAGCCAGAATTAGATTTCCCAGAGTCATCCTTCTGTGAATTTTTTTTTTTTTAAGCACAAAATATTTTCTACCCTAGGGTTTTTACATTTTAAGGGAGTCAAAATTTAGGTTCATGTTGTGTGTGTGCATGTATACTCATTTGTTCAGTCATGTCTGATTCTTTGTGACCCTATCGACTGTAGCCCACCAGGATCCTCTGTCCCTGGAATTCTCCAGGCAAGAATACAGAAGTGGGTTGCTATTTCTTCCTCCAGGGTATCTTCCTGACCCAGTGACTGAACTCTAGTCTCCTGTGTATCCTGCATTGGCAGGCTAATTCTTTACCCCTGACCCACCTGGGAAGCTCATGTTCAATGACAGAGTTTAACAAATCCTATTGAGGGGTGAGCCATCAGATGGAGAGTTAATGTGTTGGTAGCTGCAACAGCAGCTTCAAAATCCTCCCCAGAGGTGGAAATTGGAAAGTATAGACTGACTGATCTCTTGCTCCGTCCCCAAGAAGTGTCATCCCTAGTACTTACTCTCCCCTTCTGTGATGGGATTGCCAGGGTTTGCCATGCTGGCTAAAGTCTCTGTGGTCTTCCATGAGAACTTGAAATCAAAAGTAGCTCCTGTCTGCAGTGGTTATTCTGCCTCATTAGAAAATTCATGGGTGTGTGCTGAATGAAGAAAGTAAGGGAGCATGAAGTTCTCCAGGAAAATCCAGCTCCACCATATGCCAAAGTATGAACAAAGCCTGTCCGGCCTCATTTGGATTCCTTTCCTCATTGATTTTACACAGACTTCTTTCTCTTAGTGATAGCTGCATGAATGACTTATTTCCACTCTTGGGTAGCAGTTGCAACAAGAACAGCTGATTTCTACATATGGAAGAAAATGGCCTATGATAAAGTAAACTGGATTTGCAGTCTACCTTCTAGGAAGGCATGCTGCTTTCTTGAGAGATGGAAGTGTTCCTTTAAGATTTTTGTTGCTATTCCCAAGGCAAATTGTGCATGTAATGATCTTTCCATACACAGAGCATTATAAAATGCACTGTTTGTTGGATTCTCGAAACGTCTGCCAGGTGGTTGAAGCAGGTGGAGCAAAGATGCTGAGTTAAAGAGGTGGCATCACTGTTCAGCATAGGAACCTATGTTTTCTGACTTGCCGTTATTCAGTTTTCATATTTTCAGAAGCAATCATGGGACAGAAGACTTAGGGAGGAGAAATGCTTGCCAGCCGTGTAGTGAGAGCTGTAGTTATTGTACTACTCTTCCTGTCCAGCAGGAGGCAATAGAGCTAAAGTCGTCCACACAGCTTTGAATCGGCACTGCCTCCTCCTAGTACATTTCTCCCTTTACATTTCTCTGTGGCATCATGCAGGTGTCAGTTCCCCTCCACTTCAACCCAACCTTCTTTGTACTACTAACCTCCCACTTTATTAAATCTTGATTTTAGAGTGAAAGGATGGTCCTTTGGGGACCTGATTTGTGTAAATTTTGCCTGATAGTCTTCATTCATTCATCCAAAAATATTTAGTTAACTGCACTGTGTACCCAGGTGGTGCTATTGGTAAAGAACCTGCCTGCCGATGCAGGAGACATAAGTGACAGAGCTTCAGTACCTGGGTGGGGAAGATCCCCTGGAGGAGGGCATGGTGACTTACTCCAGTATTCTTGCCTGGAGAATCCCATGGACAGAGAAGCCTGGCAGGCTATACAGTCCATGGGGTTGCAAAGAGTCTGACACAAGGACTGAAGCGACTTAGCTTGTAGCACGCACACACACACTGTGTAGCAAAGCAGAGATATAATGTTTAAGAAAACACAGTTCCTGCCCTCATGGAACTTATGGTCCTGGAGTGAGGGCAGATATTCTGTCACTCAAGGGTTTTGCCTATACACAATAAATTCTTTAGTTAACTAAAGCAGAAAAGAAATGTATAATTGCTCACTTAATAACCAAGTTCAAGTGCAGAAATGGGAATGATCTAAAAGAGATTCTGCAGCTGGTTAATACAGATCAGTCCCCATTGAACACCTGCCATTGACACTGCTGTCTTGGACATTTGGTGTCATTGCAGCCCTATTCTCAAGGCTGTTTCCTTAAGATATAAAATATTAAGTAGGTGTGTTTGATTGAGCCTACATGCCAGCTGCTAGTAGTATGGAAAGGGGTACTTGGGCTCTACGCTCCTGTAATGGGATGCAAAGTTCTTCCTTTCATCATCACACCCCTGTAGTGTTATCCACAAACACTATGTTCTTACTCAATTGTAAAGGGCCATATGAATCATGATAAGAATCTTAAAATACAGAAAGTGCAGCAGGAAACCACTGAAATGCTTTAAGGTAGAAAATGATACAGTTCAGTTAACCTTAGAAAAAGAACTTCCAGGGACATTATAGAAAGTCTAGAACAGACACTTGAAAGCCACCTGCTTTCTACCAAAAATATATAAATTTTGATTATTTATATTTGAATTATAATTTTTAAATTAAAATGATACATGCATATTATAGTAATTTAGGCTGAGTGATGCTAGATATAATAGTCCCCAACTCTCAGTGGCTTATTTTATTTCTGATTCACTTAAAGTCCAATACAAGTTTTGGTGGTTAACAAGTAGTCTTCAATATGGTCCATCAGGGATCAAGGCTCCTTCCATTTGCAGGATCCACCATCACTCTGGCCTTGGATTCTTTTGCTAGAAGCTTGGTATATAGCCAGGAGTCAGGGAGAGAGGGTAAAGGATCACATGATAAATTTTTATAGCCAGACTTAGAAATGCTTCTATTACTTCCTCTCACTTTTTTAATGTTTTTTTGAGTAAGAAAAAATTTTCTTAGGGTTGAAAAATCCCCTGCAGAAGGGAAAGGCTACCCACTCCAGTATTCTGGCCTAGAGAATGCCATGGACTGTATAGTCCATGAGGTCGAGAAGAGTCAGACACACTGAGCTACTTTCACTTTCACTTTCAGTCACGTGGCCATCCAGCTGCAAAGGAGCCTGGGAAATGTAGGCTACATATCCAGGAAATAGAGGAGACAGATTCTTAACAAGCACTTGGCCTTTGTCATACAAATAATTTAGAATGTATAGGCGAAGAAGGCTTATAATAGCCACAAAAAAATCAACTTTGCACCCTCCTCAGTCTTTTCTCAGTCTCCGGGATCACCTACTTTCAACGCTTTCTGAGAAGATGTGACAGAGAGCCTGGCCCTATACTTAGATCTCTGCAGCAGTCACATCACGAAGCAAGAGGAGTTCTTTTTGAGTCAAGGATGCAGACCTCAGAGAGCTCAGGTGGAAGCATCAAGGTGTGCCCATCACTGTAGACCAGGGCTTCTTGGTGTTGGCACTGTCCACGTGTAAGCTTGTTAATTATTTGCTGTGGGGGAGGGGAGGCTGTCCTGGGCACTGTATGATGTTTAGCAGCATCCCTGGCCTCTATCCACTAGATGCCAGTAGTACTCCTTCCCCTAGTGGTGACAGAGGCAGTGTCTCCTGACATCGTATATGTGCCTTCGAGGGCAAAATCGCCCCGGCCGAGACCCACTTCCAGAGAGGGTGAACCTAGGAGAGCTGGAGAGAGGGAGATGGAGCTTGTTACTATGAGCCTCCGATGGTGTTATCACTGAGGTTTATGGACGAAATCCCCTTAGCGTGAGCTGTAGAGAAAGGTAAGGATGTGGAGGAATAACATCAGTGAAAGGTAGCTTCCCTTCCCATCACGTGACCTGAAAAATAGAATGGGTGCCGATGAAAGTCGTTTGCTTTAAAGTCAGGTGTTTTACACCATCACTTCATTTTAAGATCAAGGACTGACTTTCTCCAGGACCCGCTCTGTCCTCCATGTCTCACCACTGGCACATTCGTTGGCCAGAACCATGACAACACTTGAACAAAAATCAGGAGGCTCAGGAGAGAGCGAACTGGTTGTCAACCCAATTTATCTGCTATGGTCCAAACCATCTTTGTTTTTCGGGAGTAGGAGGGTTCCCCCACCCCCACCAGTGTGCAGCCCCCTGGTGGATAAAGATTGACTCTACCTCTGCTTCAGCTGCCCGGTGGAGACTGAGACATTAGAGGAGAATTAAGAAGGAAGACAAGTGTATTGATCTCCCTCACCAATTTCCTCCAACCAATACCTCTTAATCACAGGACAAATTGGAGTCCTGGTAAACGACTTTAATGAGCATCCATTCTATTTTTCAGTTCACATGAAGGGAAGGGAAGCTATCTTCCAGCCTCCCTCCCCATTTCCTCTTTGTGTTTGTGATTTCGCTCTCACATCGCATCTATATTTCATTTTATGTATACATGCATATATATTTTCACATTTTTATTTGTGTTTTGCTATCGCACTGGAGGTTTATTATTATAGATCATCACGAGGCACCTGAATATTTTGCAAGACAATGAACCTCTAGAATCTGGGTATCGGAGGAACTAATTTTGTGCAGCAAGAGAAAAAAAGACAGAGAGAGAGAGGGAGAAAACAGTAACTATACATCTGGTTTCTAGACAGTATTAGGATGGCATAACTTGTTCTTGTCTGAGTGAATTCAGTGGATTTGTATTATACAGTGCCTGCTTAAAATGTGTATCCGAATCAGAACCATTCTTTAAATTAAAAACAAACCCCACGGCTTTCTCAGCCCTGAGCGTACGCTGCGTATTTGCAACTCTGTTCAGGTGAAACCAACTCTTATCCCAAGAGGGTGGGCCGACAGGAGCACTCTTAGTGCGTGAACATAAATTTCTTCCTCCTTCCAAATGATATTTTATAAAATTGTAAAGGAAATTGACACTCTAAAGTGCCTGGGTAATGCCATGTCATAAACTTCATACTGTAAAGTGGAGAGTGGAGCTGGGGTAGGCTTGTGTTTTGAGCAGCAGGCTGCACACCCTACGACTGGGTCCGTGTTCCCAGGTCTGCTTCTGGCTTTGTGTCACCCGGGGGAAATCAAGACTTCTGTCAGGGCTTGAATTGCGCATCTCGGAAGTATGCATGCATTCTTCCCTCCCTCCTTTTCTCTGTCCCCAGCTGTACTTTGCACTATTGGTATTCAGAAAATAGATGAGCCAATGTTTATGAAACACTTTGAAACTCTAAGGAAAATAAACTTACGTAAGCCTAGGTTGTTATCAACTGTATTGTTACCCTTATTGTTACAATTTCCATGGCATTGTGTATTTGTAAATTACATCCAGTAATTACCTGAGTGCATACAATAATTCAAGTGGTAACTAGTATTTGACATTAGTATTTCACAGCAACTTGCTAGGGCAATAAATAGAGCTGGGGTTCTTTCCCTTGACATCTGATTATTTGTTGGGGGCTCAAGATTTGTTAGACACTGTACTAAGAGCGTTTAGAGCCATATCTTCCAGGGACTTCATCATCTCTGACATGCTCTGTCTGGCATAGTTTTGTGCTATAAGCAGTTCCCAGAATACTACAGCTGCCAGAAACATTTGAGCCCATCTTTAGTGATTCCATTTTGCAGATGAGGAAGCCAAGGCTCAGAAAGAGCAAATGACTCTCTCAAAGCCAAGTTATTATTTAAGGTATCAGAACTGGAATCCAAGTCTCTGAATTTCCTGTCTCGCGCTACTTCTTTCATTGCCCTGCACAGTTTGGGAAAGGAAAAATAGATAAAAATGGAGTATAAGGCAGATTTGGCTTGGTTACGAGATTCCTCAAGAGTGATAGAGCCCTGGTTTGTTAGGGCTTTAGAAGCCGTCCCCAGATGCACCCTGAAAGAGTCATTAGGTTGACAAAAAAGATGGAGATCAAAATGTAGCCCCTGGTTTAGCGTACTGATGGAATGATCAGAAGACTATGGGCTGAGTTTTCCTAGATATACCATGGCGTCATCTTCTAATAAGAAGTAGCGCTTCTTGAGGGGCTTCCCAGGTGGCGCTAGTGGTAAAGAACCCACCTGCCGATGCAGGAGATGTCAGAGACACCGGTTTGATCCCTGGGTGGGGAAGATCCCCTGGAGAAGGAAATGGCAACTCACTCCAGTATTCTTGCCTGCAGACTGCCTTGGACAGAGGAGTCTGGCGGGTTACTGTCCATAAGGTTGCAAAGGATCAGACATGACTGAAGTGATTCAGCACAATAGTGTTCCTTGAAGTCATTCTCTTCTCTTTCTGGGAAGAAGGTGGGTAAGGTCCATTTTAGAGCTGGGCTGTCAGTGAAGACTGTCAGTTCCTGACGCTTAGTTGATGCTTCCTATAGGAGATACGGTGATTATTTGGGTGGATCCCAGTGGAGGAGTACGGCAGGCACATCACTGCCTGTGAGGCAGCGATTCTTGTTACTGTGTAGAAACATTTATGGATGACAGATATTCTCCAGGTAGTTCATGGACTAGGCTTTCATCATATTAATATTTTTTTCATAGTACAGGACTGTTCTGGCATGAATTAGTAATGTGTTTATGATATTTAAAGCAATTCAAACTATCAAGGTTTTATTTTTTTTTTCTTTTCTTCATTGAAGGATAATAGCTTTACAATATTGCGTTGGCCTCTACTATATATCAACATGAGTTAGCCACAGGTATACATATGTCCCCTCCCTCTTGAACAGATTCCCACATCTATCTGTTTACAGATGGTAATGTTTTGATTTTTTTCATTAGCAGTTTAGCATATTCACTTCTTTTTTCTGGTAAGAAAATTCTTTTTTTCTTTTTTCCTGAGGTCATTGAAAATCACCCTTGCTTTAATAGGCTACAATTTAAACAGAAAGATTGATTTTGGGTTTGGAGATCCATATGATTCCTAGGAACATAGAAGAGTTAATTATAGAATGATACTGAAGTTCCATGTAGTATTAAGAAGACTAGACCAGAAGGACCACAAAACTCATACTGACTTACCTACTGAGTAGCTTTGCACTCTAACAACTCACTTAACATTTCAGGGCCTCACCTTTCTTTTCTGTGAAATGACAGAATTTGATTAAATCAGTTCTAAAGTCCCCTCTAGTCATAAAATTATAGGAATCTAAGTGAATTGAAAATTGATGGTACCATTTAGGAAGAAGCTTTCTGGGATATGGAACTTCTAGAAGATATGATTGCAGTTCTTCTGAAAAACATAAATTATAGTAAATGACTCAAGAGTCAGAACCCTGAAGCATCAAGGCTCCGAAGGTGTATAAGACTAGCCAACTACCCTGGACTCAGAAATGACAAGACCATTTCCAGCTGCAGGTATGGAATGATGACACAGCAGAACATTGGCCTTTGCAGACCCTATCAGTGTTTCTTACACAATGCTGTGGAAGGCTGTGCTCTCTGTGTTCCTTCCTGGGGGCCCAGAGGAAGGGAAGGAAAAGAGAGGCTGGAGGGAGGCCAAGAGAGGAACTGAGGCGCAGACTTGTTAAGATGGCTGTTCATTAATAAAAAGGGAGTTAGAAACATCTACTTGGTGTGATTGAAAATTAATAAAGCTGGTTCTATTGTGGCTAATGGGGTCCATCTTAGTTTTTCATCATCACATTCCACATACATGAATTACACACACACACACACACAGTGAAAGAGTAGAGTTGCTCCTTAATCTTCCATGGACTTGACAAAGAATTTGCCCATCACAAACTGGGGCCAAACAAGGTAATTTTTCCTTGCAACGTAGATATTCTGTGACCAAGGGGTCCCCTTACTGCCGGTACAATGGCTCAAAAGGCCCCATTGTGTGTGTTTGCTCAGCCCTGAGGTGTGGGAAATTAGAGCAGTTTAGGGAAGAGATGTTGAGAAACCTCTCTTGTTTCTGTAAAGCCATCTTAATCACGCCTGCCTCTTTTCTTTGAGTTGATTTACATAGCGGTATGACATTTCATCATTAAGGAAGCAGGTCCCAATCTTCTGTGTCTTTTTCTTGGCTTGTCTGGCAAGCAGTTCTCTTTTGCAAGCTATGAAATCCTTAAGGAGAACTTCCTGGCAAGGGAAAAATCCTCAGTCATCCAACAGTCTCTCACTTTTCTATTTTAAATCTTGGCCATGCACATATGGTTGGGCATGTGTGTCTAAAAATTTCTTCCACATTGACTAACTTGAGCTATTTAATAGATTGTGCTGGCTGTGGGCCTCTGCAGCAAATCCTGCGATGCTCATCTCCTCCCTAGGGAGGCAGGAGACAGCCTCCTGCATTTGCCTTTGTACTTCCCTTGTAATCTCCCTCTCTGGCCCTGTTAGAGCATGAAAGTTAAAACCCGCTTCTTTGCTCATTTTCTTGCAATTAACATTGTCTCGGCTCTCCTGCTTCCAGCAGAAAAGAGAGATCTCCGAATATCTTGGTTAATGTCCCAGCAAATGTGTTTTCCCTAGGGCTTTGCTAGGGATGTTCCAACCCACATCTAAGGACAGGAGAGTTTGAGGACATTTTTATCCCATGCTCGCAATGGTCTGATGGTGTGTGTGTGTATGTGTGAGTGAGTTTAATGCATCTCAACCATAACTTTGTTCTAAAACTTGGACTCTCTTATCTCCAGCTGTCCCAAGTACAGACTTGGGTCCTATTAGGTCCTCGGAAGCGATGGTCGAAGTGAATTTGAAAACAAAGCTGAGTTCTGGCAACTTTGCTTCTCCTTCCAGGTTGTAGGGAACGAAGCCAAAGGGACAGGGGAAGATAGGGGGAGGCAAGCACCCAGAGCTGATCCCCAGCTGTGCCTTCTCCAGGCACGAAGCCCAAACTCCCACGGTTTTCTCAGCAATTTAGCAACTAGGAAAAGCTGGCAAAAACGATACCCTGTGATCCAAAAGAATGACTGCCCTGCCAGAAGGTGAGTGGTTCTGTCTTCCCAGAGGAAATTGTTCCTAAGAAGACAAAGAGCAATGATTAACATAACAACAACAAATAATAATGAGAATAGCATGGAAGTGTGCTGTAGATTAACACCAAGTGCTTGAGAAGTTTACAGAGTTCCTCCTCCCTCCAGGAGTGATAGATATTGGCCCATCCTATGCCTGAACTGTTTGGCAGTATCTTAACGCGCAGTGCTGCTTTAAGAGCAGTGATATTATCCTCCTGCTGGGGTGGCCCCAGAAATTTCATTTTTTGTTGAATGTTAAATATGTCCCCTGAAGTTTATCACAAACAGCATGAAGGAATAAAGCTCCACGTGGCTGGTATTCGGTAGCTCTTCCTCCCCACTGGAACGACAAGCCCTTAAGTAAGAAAAGTCCGAAGGGTGTGTGATAGATGGGAAGCGTGGGCTTACCTTCTTTGAAGGGGGCCTTGGCAGTGCACGCGGTCTCAAACTTTATGTAAAAATAATGCTGCCACAGTGAATGAGAAGAACACACTGTCGTTTTTGGATGCCAGACAAAGGCGAGAGTAAACATGCGTTAAAATGGAATCTCTATTTTTAATTTACCTTTCTCTTTCTAGAAATCGCATCAAAATCAGATGACACGTAATACTGCATTTCTTTAAAGGCTGCAGCAGCCTTCTAGTATAACTCACAAGATCGTTACTTTCCCCATTGTTAGTCAGATGTATAATGTCTGAAGGCACCCCCAACATTTCCTTTTGATTCAAGAGCCCAGATTTGTTAGAAATCGTTCATTTCAAAATCACAATGCGTTTAACAGCTCTTGCTTTGTGCTGATCTCTGGAATGAAGCTATCTAATATTTCAGTGGCCCCCTTTTCTCCTGGATCTCATTAAGTTTCCTCACCCTTTGGGAAGGGTGTTTATTTCACATCTCTTGTTTTGCTTTTAGTTTAGTACTTTCTAAATCCAGATGCGCCCCTAGGGGCATAGGCTCTGAGAGTCTCAGAACACAGGGCGTCTTGGAAACGGGACACGCACGTATGCTGATTGGCTTTTACAGGTGTAAGAGTGATTGTGGGAAGGACTTGGGGTGTTTCTTCTGTGGTTCTTGTTACTCCACTACCGAGAGGGAGAAACGCCCCTGTTGCGAGATTCAGGATTCCTCTCCGTGCCGTGTGGGGTCTGCTCCTTGTGAAGCAGGAGAGCTGAATGGAAGAATGAGCACAACTACAGAATCCCTGTTGAGTATTGCAGATCCTGAAGCTTCACACCTAATCCTTGCCTGGCCCTCACTCTCCACCCAGCCCCGCTGCAAGGGCTTTCCAGGGGTTCCCTCTTTGTGCCTGGAGACGACACCCTGAAGCAGGAACTCTAATCCTCCTCTCAGTTTTACCAGTTGGGAAATGGAGGCAGAGGGTGGCCATGTAACTTGCCTGGGTCACAGAGCAGTCAAGCCATCTGACACCTAGAGGTCAAACTTATAATAGCTCTGCTCAGCTCCCTTTGTGGACCACACCCCATTTCATCAATGCAAGCAGTTTATCAATTAAATGCGAAGTGCTAAAATGTGCTGTCCTCTGATTTTCAAGACCACAAGGCCATCTTTCCATCAGTAGCATCTAAGACTTAACTTTAATCTTTTTCCTTTTTTTGTGTTGCTCCTCGCTGCTCATTTCCCAAGACCATCTTGAGGCCAGTAGTATTCTTTATTTTTAAACACTTGCCTATAGAGATGTATTCCCTATGTATGGAAAAGTTCTGTGTATAAAATAAACACACCCACTTTAGGCTTAAATGCGTGATTGTACTTCGTTAGTACCACCTATTACTGTAGGGAGCTGTCCAGCTCTGGTGAAATGAGATGAAATCACAACATGAAATCAGACGGGATGCTCTCTCTCCATTGTGTGTAAATTCAGTCATATACAGTGAACCAGGGGGTGTGAAGATGGAATAGAGTGTTGCCAATTTGGGGCTTTCATTTTTATGGAAATTAAAAAGTTCTCCCAGGCATTAGAGAAAGTTCCTAATATCCACTCTTCCAATAACTATTTATTGACCCTAACCTTGTATATTGAACTGTACCAAATGAGGCAGAAAATATGGTGATACATAAATAAAGGTCCCTTTCTTGGAAGGATCACAGACTAATGAAACAAGCTGATTGAGAATGACAGCCCACAAAACAGAAAGAACTGAAGGATATAAGACAGTGAATATAACAAGTTACTATATCTGAATGCCTTAGCCACTAATTTTCTGAATTTGAGAGAGAGAAAGAAGAACTAACATTTATGAAGACTAATTTTCTGAATTTGAGAGAGAGAAAGAAGAACTAACATTTATGAAGACTATTTTATTACAGATTTTTTAATGCATTTTTCATGTAATTATCACAATAGCCTACTAAGGCAGACACAATTATTTCCTTATTTTACAGACAAAGAAACCAACTGATCCAAAAGAATGCCTGCCCTGCCGGAGGGTAAATAGCTCTGTTTTCCCCATGACTCTCACTATAGTTAGCCTAAGCATTTGGTGGTAGATTTAGATATTTGAAGCCAGACCTTAGGCTAAAGTAGTCAGAGAAGGCTTCATGGAGGAGGTGGACTTAAATGGCTCAAGATAGAAAACATAAGGGCAGAGAGAAGTCAGAGTGATTCTTGGCAGAAATCAGCATGAATAATGTGATGGACGGAAGGCTGCACTCACAGGCAAAGACCTAATGGTAATAGAACATTTCTTTAGGGGAAGGATTGGAGATAATATCAGAAGGAGGTGTGAAGCTGGGGTAGTATCAGTATGACTTACGTGGTAAAGGGAGCATACTCCGCACAAAATCTCCAATCTTTCAATCATGTTTCTTCCTTCAGTCTGGTATGTGGCACCAGTGACATTTCAACTCTACATTAAATTTATCTTTAAAAGTTGATTTTTTAAAAATCAGTATATATATAGGTTTCATGGGCTTCCCTGGTAGCTCAGCTGGTAAAGCATCTGCCTGCAGTGCAAGAGACCCTGGTTCGATTCCTAAGTCAGGAAGATCCCCTGGAGAAGGGATAGGCTGCCCACTCTGGTATTCTTGCCTGGAAAATCTCCATGGACAGAGGAACCTGGAGGGGCTACAGTCCGTGGGATCGCAAAGAACAGATAGAACATGACTGAGCAAATAAGCACAGGATAGCACATATAGGTTAAATAGGGAAATCAGCTCTACTTCTCCCGTCACCATTCACTGAATTGCTCTTTGGAGTAAACAAACTGTGCAAACCCCAATTTTTGTCTTACCCTCTCATCATCCCCGTCGTCACTTGCTTTCACCTGAACAGGTCAAGTAAAGCAGTCCTTGTGGATCCCAATGTGTCAGTTGCATCCGACTGGGGTTTCCAAGGGGACTAGAAATGCAGAGCCGCAACCATACAGTCTTCTCTCTGGGACATGCATATCTTTCCACAAATCCCCTCTGCCTGACTTTATAATGTCACATTCTAAAATATTCAGGTTGCTTTTGTTGTTCTCTCCATAAAAAATTAATGATCATGAAAGTATTATCATGTTTATTTTAAAGCAACCATTTTCTACATTTTAA
Source organism: Capricornis sumatraensis (assembly GCF_032405125.1). Taxonomy (NCBI): domain Eukaryota; kingdom Metazoa; phylum Chordata; class Mammalia; order Artiodactyla; family Bovidae; genus Capricornis; species Capricornis sumatraensis. The sequence goes on along the minus strand of NC_091069.1, from coordinate 65,051,338 downwards.
TTAAAAGTTGTAATTCACCATCTTTTGACCAAGTTATCTTAAATCTTCATCTTATTGGTAATGGGTATTGGGCTGGATTCAGAGAGAAATACAAGCGTTACTTAATGCAAACAGTAAAATCTCGGCATTTCTAGAGATATGGTTCTGTTCATTTTGTGCTCTGCGCTCGCTAACTCTGCCTTTTTAATTAGAAATATCCTCCTGCTTATGCAAGAATCCTGGGAAAGGAGCATTGTCTTATTCATTATGTATTCCATGAGAATCACAAGTGGACAAAACCAGGCATAATACGATGACTGTTGTGTTATTAAAGCACTTTAATCAAGGTTACTCCCTTAGTAGAGTGAGCATCTCAAATACCCATTTCTTTTTCAAGAGGTGGGCTGCTTGGAGCAAGATGCTGGGTCTCCTCTGGGTACGTGTGAGGCCCCTTTTTGTGCATCTTACAGGTCTCCGTGGGTGTGCTAGCAGGATTAGTCCTCTCCCGTTTTAGTCGCCTGTCCTACCTTAGGGAGTGATGGCTAGAAAGCATTGGGTTTTCTATTTCAGGCCTATGATATACATTAAAGGAAATCGTTTGAAATAATGATATATGGGGGAAAGATCTGTAAACAAAGATTCATAGACTCAGGACATTTGGGGCATTTTCGTACCATGCTGTTCTGTTTATTTATACTCCTCTGTTCTCCATCCCCACCGACTAAAAGTCACATTAGTTAAGAATTGGATCTCTAATAGTTTTCTTTAAAAGAAAATCTTTAATGGTACTAAAAATGTCTTTGAAGAAAGAAAATGCAAGTGGTGATGAAGGGTGGGAAGCAGGGAAGAAGGCAGAGAAGAAAGGGAGGGAGGGAGGGTGAAAGGGAGGGAGGTGAAAGAAGGAAGGGAGGGAGGGGCAGAAGGAGGAGGGAGGAAGAAGGTGAGAGGGAGGGACGAGGAGGGCAAGAAGGAAGGAAAGAAGGGGGAAAGGAGAAAAGGAAGCTTTTAAAAATGGGCCCAGCCAGTTGCAGCACAGCAAAGACTTATCTCTATGCAGTACTTTGATTTCAAATTATTTTTAGCGTGGCTTTTATTGTACTCATTGTTACATACATAAATCTTTAAAGTAATACGTTTTGTAAGAAATGGTCATAAAAATTTACAGCCAGTAACTTTTCCCCTGTCCCTTACAATGATATTCTACTAAAACCATTAAATGGTTCTCATTAATGCCCTTTAAATGATTGTGTAATGACCCACAATCGCTTGTAAGTGAACAACCATTAAAGAATTACCAGTTCTTAGCATGCTTTTAAGTACAGCTTAAATACATGGGAGGTAACATATAATATATTAGAACAAGTATTAAATTTGAAATAGTAAAAACATGATCGTCACAAAAGAATGAGTAGGTGTGCAACCCTACTCTGCAATGACCACGGTTCCCACTGAACACATTATTATACCAGATTTTATTGCATTTGTCTTTTTTCTGTATTGAATCTTTTCCTTTTTCCTGGGATTAATAATAATAATAATAATAAACCCTGCCACCGCAGGAGTGAAAGTGCATATAAAAGCAAATGGTGAAAATAATTAAACCCATGTATAACAAGACAGCCACCTATCTAAACAAAAGGAGAACTATTCTTCCCCCAATATTTTCTACACAACAACACATATTCATTTTCTTTTTTTAAACATACAGATATTTGTTGTAAGATTGTATAGGCACTCAAATGATTGCATTTTTTTACATTTCAAAGTATTCTGCGTCATGGGAAGATGGTCAAAGATAGTAAAAGGTAATAACTTTTACAAAGACATGAAGTCAAAGGAATCCCCTGCCATTCCCAGCGTGTTTTATGGTAAGCTTACCCACTCATGTAGAGCTGGGCAGTTGTTTTACTCCAAAGTGTCAGATAAAGAGTTTGGTGGCAGCTGTTTTTGAAGTTCTTTCACTCTTGACCTTGTTTTGTACTCAAGTGATGCTCATGGTGATGTGCTAATACAACTAGGGCCGCAAATAGAGCAAGGCACAGAGTGAGCATAAAGCCAGATTCCACGAGGGACCAGAGAAAATCAGACTTATTAACTGCCACTCACATCTACTTGCTCTGAGGGCATTTAATCTACGAGGGTAGTTGAGGGACAGGGCAGCCACAGAAGTTTGAGGCCAGAAAGCACAGCTGTATATTTTCCCAGTGTCATTTTAGAAACTCAGGATCAAGGTTGAATCCCCCAACAGGTATCTTCTTAGCATACCAGGACTGGTGACACACTCCATTTTCTTCCCTCCAGCAAACTCTTGCTTATCCCCGCAGGTGTAACCAGGTTCTCTGAGTTGCCTCCTTCTGGTGCACTAAGCAAGCAGCAGAGGGAAGAGTCCTGATTTTACAAATGGTGAGATGAGACTCATAAGCGTGATCAGAGTTGTTTCTCTATGTTATGAAAGTCTCACCTTAGCTCTTTCTCCCTCTGGGGTACCCTCCCTAAGCCACACAGCTGGTCTATTGCTCAGCAAATGTTAGTATGCTGCTGCTGCTAAGTCACTTTAGTCGTGTCCGACTCTTGTGCAACCCCATAGACGGCAGCCCACCAGGTTTCCCCGTCCCTGGGATTCTCCAGGCAAGAACACTGGAGTGGGTTGCCATTAGTGACAGAAGATCTGCTGGGGCAGGGACCCTGTCAGTCCTGATCAAAGCCAGATCCCTCGTGCCTAACACAGCACCAGGTAATGCTGGGCTCAGTCAGTAAAGAATCTGCCTCCGATGCAGGAGACACGAGTTTGATCCCTGGAATATCCCCTGGAGAAAGAAACAGCAACCCGTTCCAGTATTCTTGCTTGGGAAATCCCATGGATAGAGGAGCCTGGCAGGCTACAGTCCATGAAGTTGCAAGAGTTGGACAAGACTTAGCAACTAAACCAACCAAACCTTCCCAGAAAGGTTGCAAGATAAGTTTAGTTGGTCAACTCAAGCCAGACAATTTTAAGTAGATCGCTGTTCAAAATCAAAACAGTTACAAACAAAACAAACAGTTACAAAACTGTCATTAGAACTGGGCCTGTCGAGAATAAAATAAATCTCAGGTAATCCCCAGGTTCCTGCCGCGCTTCCCCTTTTTTCCTGTTGGTCCCTCTCAGCCTTCATCCTCTTTCAAGAAACTAGGCTTCTTTTATTCTCATCTCTTCCATTCTTCTCCCTGGATACAAAGCCTCATCCCCTCTAAAAGCTGTTCTTCAAAAAGTCCTTCCACTTTCCCCAGCCCAGGAGTGTCTTTGATTTTGAAACCTTGTCGTATCCTGAAGAAAATAAAGTTTCCCTTCCTGTGACTGGAGTTCTGGGTGTTGGGGGGTTTGTGAACATCACTTCCTGGGTACCCTGGAATCCTGACAGTGTGGTGGGAGAGAGTGGAGGGGAAGAAGAGGGCTTCAGTTAAACTTGAAGTCTGACCTGTAAGGAGCATGTCCCATAACTGATTTTGTAAAATAAATCAAGCGTAGAAACAAAGATGAAAACAGAACACAAAAACAGACCCTTTATTCTCCTGGTGTTTTCTTAGCTTCATGTCAGCTAGCATTCTGTCTTCAAGTCAGAGACCTTTCCCATCTCTGGCTGTGGGAACAGATCCAACTGTAAGCTGCTTCCTGTCGTGCCTGGCAGTAGCTGCCACACTGTGTGTTATTTAAGAAGCTCCGTTTGGCTCCCTGCTCCGTAGAGGAGGGGAACATATGGCCTTGACTGTTAAAAATATTCATGAGTCATGTTGCCCAGTACTGAAGTACAGCCACCTCAAGGGCAATTTTCCAACAGCTCATATTGGTTTATATAACATGGAATGAAGACCAGATGAAGTTCCAGGAGGTATTCAGAGGAGACAGAATGCAGTGAGGCAAGTTAGAATTTGGTCAGTATGCTGGATTGCATGTCCCTTCTGGAAGGAGGCATGGAGTGTTGGTAAAATCTCAGAGTGAGGGATCTCACTCTTTGGTTCCGTTTAGAGACTCGGTGTCCTGCTACAACCTTCTGTAGAAAGAACCTGAGAAGACTTGGAAGTGAGGGTGACTCCATTCATTGGTTCCCCAGTGACTTTCTTCTCTCCCTGACCGCCAAGAACTTACCATGCCTCATGGCGTTAGCTTGGTCCAGAGTACCCCTTCCCCTAACCCCTATGGTCCTAGCAGAAGATCCTTCCAGGGACAAATATTCATGATTTTTTAAAAAATGCTCATGGCTTTTAGGCAACTTCTGAAAAAGTTGAGATTGCAGATTGTAGTTACTGTTTCATTTTCACATTTCTGCAAGTTTCTACGGAAGTGGTCTTGAGTGGGTTTGGCTTCCCAGGGACATTTTATGTGATTTGTCAAATGCCAATATTGCCAATATTAAGTAAGCCCAGTTAAAACGACCAAGGCTGTAAGATAAAACGACTTAGCTCTCAGATGGTCTAAGAGCAGACAGGCTGGATGTCTATAATAGCTTCATGATTTAGAATACAAGGTACTATTTGCCCTTTCTCCTTCTTTCTATTGTAAATTAATCATTAGAGGGCTGTCTCTGAAGCACTCCTTTTCTCACTGTGTCCTGTTTCCACCTGCCCCATGCGGGCGACTGCACCTGACTGTAATTTGGGGAACACAAATTGCAGTGGTTCAGCACTTTGTGCCTCCTCTAATAAGTTAATGTCACTCCCATCTTCTGGCACAATTCAGTTCAGAAGGGCCATGGTGTATCATTAATGCATTAAAAAAAGTTGTGTTTTTAGACTGAATACCTGGAATTAGTTGGGAGACTGACTATCCAAAACAGACTTTTTACAGTGCTTGGGAGCCCTGAGGAAGCAATTCTTGTTTAAGCATCTGCGTTATCAGAGCAGCCCCAGTACTTCAAAGGTCTGTACAGGATGCTCAAAATAGGCACCCTGCCAAACAGAAATTGAAACACATATACGTACTACACTATTTGCCTTACAGAAATTAATTTTCGTCCAGCAGCACCTAGGATTATTTAATATTTATCTTTAGCTGCAGGAAGATGAATCTATTATTTTATGAGTTGATTTTGTTATTTCACCTGAATGTTTCAGTCCATCTTTCCAGTAGGAGACACTTATAGTCTCTTCTATCTCTTGCCTTTCACCCTCTTTTTATTATTACTCTTATTTTTTAAGGGTCTGGAAGCAATGGTAAGGTTCATTTTTTTTTTTATCACTTGATGCCCCTAGTTGGTTTCCTGGGAAGAAGTGATCACTGAACAGATTTTAAGGTCTAGGTTCATACCCACTGCATTGACTCAGTGGTAGTAATAGGTATTGAAGAAACAGTTTTGGATTGAAAGTAAAGAAGCCAAGTTCTAGAGTTTATCGCCACCTTTGTGACCCAGGAGAGATCCCTAAATTGTTTCCGAGCCTCCCCTTCATTATCTGCACCCGAGTAGTGTAGAGTCAGTCCCTACAGAGCTCTTTCCCCTAGCGATTCGTCATTCTGAAAGGCCACCAGAGTCCTGCAGTTCTCCTTCTGTTGCTAAGATTCCAAAGGGGTCTGTGCTATGTTGATTGTTTGCACCTGTGAAATTAAAGCACCAAGAAAGTCATGTGTCACCGTGTTGAATCACAAAATGACTGATAGAGTATCAGGGGGGACTTGAGTGTATAAAAAGCCACAATATTGCAAAGTACCTTGAAGATGGGAACTGTTAAATATCAATGGAGCATTGCTCTGTCTGCACCGTCAGCACTTCCCTGTGACCACAGTGAGAGAGATGCTAAAATGTCATTTCATGGACCACATTATGTGCTGCTTACGATGAATATTCTGGCCATGGTTTATTACATTTTTGATAAGTTGTAACTTCTTGGACCCAAATTTGGTTAGCTTATCTCTAGTGCCATTTAAATATCTGAAAAGACTGAATTTGCCCCAAAGATTTAATCATCATTCAGCAGCGATCTGTAACCATGTGGTACTAATTTAAATTACTGTAGCAATGGACAAGTCTCTATCCAGAAATTAATAAATGCAATTTATAAGGAATGTTAAGTAACAACTAACAATTTAATGCTTTGTGAGTTTCAGCCAAACTGATTAAATAATTAAAACAGATTTCTAGGGATAGGGAAAGAGATTTTACCATAAAAGAGATAAACAGTTTGGGAATTGTATGCATTCTTTTAGACATTTAAGATAATTAAATCCAAAACCTATGTTAAAATAACACTAAAGGTCTGGTTTAAATCAGTAGTGGGAATTGCCAAGTTAAGAGTCGAACATCATCCTAAATGTCTGCTCCATTGTTTTAAATAAGGCATTTGGGGACTCTTGGAGCACTGGGTCAGTTTATAGAACCTGCTATTGGTGGGACAATATTAGTCTCAGGAATAAATAAATGTATCCAATGGAACCTTCTTGCTATGATGTTTCTAGGCTTTTACTAAATAAAACTGGATGTTTAGATTCTTCAACGTTTCTGTGCAAATCTAAAACTTCTTTGTAAATGGTTTTCAAATGCTTATTTGTTAAAAAAGGTAAAGGAATTTAGAGTTCATAGCTGTTTTGATTATATATGTGTGTGTGTGTGAGTGTAATATATACATCTATAGGCTCAAAATAATTCACTTTTGTCACAAATTATTGAGTACTTGTGTATGTACAATACATGGATATCTCTGTGATATGAAGATAAATAAGACATGGAAGCTGTAGACTTCCATGAAGGCAAGAATGAATACTCTCTTTTTTGATGAATAATAACTTTGTAGGCAGCAAAAGCAGATGAGTAGCCCCCCTGGAGACAAATGACCATGGGTTACAATAGGATATATTTCTTTTAGGACATTTTTAAAAGTGATTTGCCCAAGTGACTCCAAGGTGTCCATCAGTCATCCTTTTACATTGTATCTGTAGCTCACCAACCCTCCTGGGAAAACTACCCAGTTGTAGAGCTCTTACCTTAACTGGGGGAAAGCTGGATGGTGGTATCTACAGGTTGGAGTGTAATGTGGAAATTGTTGGAAAACCTTCTTTTGGGTGGGGACCTAGTTAGTGAATGTTGGCAAGGTTGAATTTTCACTGACCTGGCCAGCTGTTTGGGAGTTAAGTAGATGCAAATTACATGTTCTACTGCCCACTAGATTTGGAATTCATTATCTTCCAAATTGAACGTGTCATATTTTCCTTAAAATGTGCTTTTCCTTATGTGATAACCAGTTATCCTGGTTTGCCTGGGACTGAGTGGTTATGTAGAATGCAGATCTTTTTGTGCTGGAACAGGGAGAGTCCTGGGCAAACCAGATGAGTTGTTCATCCTGCCCTCTAACTTCTCCTGCTGTCTGCTCTCTCCTGATTAATCATATTTTCGCCTATCCAATTATCCTGGACTTTTCTGTTTCTTTTCCCACATCTACATTGTCACTGAATTTTATCAAGTGTTGTGTTCTTCCCTCTTCTCCAGACTGTTAGCTGATGCCTTGGCTCAAGCAAGGGCATGTTTTTGCCTGAACTGTTGAAGTAGCTACTAAACTGAAAGCCCTGTTGCTAGGCTTGCTCTCACCCTAATCTTCTCTGGACTCAGCCGCCAATATTTAAAATGCCTATACACATGGTAAAGTTTTCAGCGTTAGTTATTACCCCAAACCTCAATTTATGTACATGTGGAGAAAAAAGGCCCTCTCTCATCTGGTTCCTGTCAAAATCTCCAGGCTCACCCCCAATCACACTCCTTCCTCAACTCCATTCTTTAGCCATTTGAACCTAGTTGGTATTTCATGGGAGCAGAATTCACATGTATATTTTACACCTCTAGCTAAAGTTATTTCCTATTTTTGGAATGCCCTTCCCACTTCCTTCTCATCTTGGAAGTAACGAATCACTCTTCTAGATCCAGTTCACACATCACATTCCTGTATGAAAATTCTTTCTATCCCCAAATAAGACTGACCATTGCTAATTTGGGACTAGACTGTGCCTTGTATACTCATCCTGAATCTAAAAGCACACACCTTACAGTTACTTATGTAGTTGTAGATTATATGCTCTTCTAGTAAAGGAAACCTGTTTCATTAATATTTATTTCCAGATTTGGGTATGAGCTGTGACACACAACAGACAATGGAATGATGTTGATGGAGGGAAAGAAGGATCTCGCTGCATCGTGGGAACTATTCTGAGACCTCAGGGCAGTTTGTGCATGGCGAGTCTCTCCCACTCTGATAATGTCCTTCTCACATCACCTGGTTGAAACTTGAAGCGGTTATGTACTTGTGCATCCTTTTACTACTAGATATTCTGTATCCTCATAGAGTAACTTCCAGAAGGAAACTTCATGTCCACATATTAGGAGATGTGCATTGTTATATCAACTTTTTCTTCTTATGCCGTATCAGTCTCGGGGCTCTCTGGTGGCCCAGCAGTAAAGGGTCCACCTGAAGATGCAGGAGCCACAGGAGGCATGGTCTAGATGCCTGGGTCGAGAAGATGCCCTGGAGGAGGGCATGACAACCGACTCCACTGTTGTTGCCTAGAGAATCCCATGGACAGGAGAGTCTGATGATCTACAGTCCTTGAGTCACAAAGAATCAGACTCAACGGAAGAGACTTAGCACACACACCCACGCATTAGTCTTGATTCAAATCTAACACGGTTAACTGTCTATCCATCATCCATTTCCATTTCTCTGCCCTCCCTCAATTCCTTATCCTTCCAAGAAGAACCATGTTTACTCCAGGGTCACCTCTTCATCACAGACCTTGTACTTCTGGAAAAGCTGCTTCCCCTCCCTAGGGAGTAGCTCTTAATTAGCCTAAGGCAGTCACAGTGACCCCATTCCCCAAAGCTATGAAAAGATGGCTTGAGGTTTGGGCTTGTGACACAGTTCTGGCCACTGAGATGTAAGACAAGTCTGAAAGTGAAAGTGAAGTCGCTCAGTCGTGTTCGGCTCTTTGCGACCCCATGGACTGCAGCCTACCAGGCTTCTCCGTCCATGGGATTCTCTGGGCAAGAATACTGGAGTGCGTTGCCTTTTCCTTCTCCAGGGGATCTTCCCGACCCAGGGATCGAACCCAGGTCTCCCACGTTGCAGGCAGACTCTTTAACCTCTGAGCCACCAGGGAAGCCCCTAGGGGTATTTTGGCAAAGTCCCCTCTGACAACAGAGGTACCGAGGAGGATATGATCTCTTGTTGCTTGTGTGTTATTCTGTCTATAAGTGACCTAAAATGGCTGCAGCCATTTTGTGACACAGAAGGAAGCCAGCTTTCGGATAAAGGTAACACCAAGACTGGGCTTCCCTGGTGGCCCAGATGGTAAAGAATCTGCCAGTGATGCAAGAGACCTGGGTTCAAGCCCTGGGTCAGGAAGATCCCCTGGAGTAGAGAATAGCTACCTATCCAGTATTCTTGCCTGGAGAATTTTATGGACAGAGGAACTGGGCAAGTTACCGTCCATGGGATCACAGAGTTGGGCACGACTGAGCAACTAAATTTTTATTTATTTATTTTAAAACTAAGACCAGCATAGGAACAAAATAGAAGGACCCCAATCTTTGATGCCATTATGGAGTCTCTGATCCTGCCCCTATTGCAGCCCCCAGTCCCCTTCTTCTAGGCTTGTAATTATGTTCCATGTGGCTGAAAGTCTCATAACTGATGCAGACAAGTTTAGCATTGCAGTCTGAGAGGGCCAGGGCCATTTGTTTAATACATACCACATGGTACTTCAAAGGTAAGGATAAAAATGCTTAAAGTATACTTAGAATAAAGGAAGAAACCCAAATGACCATCAGAGAAGATTCAAATGCCACCATTTGTTCAATAGCTATGTTGAATGAATCAATCAATGGGTAAGGATTCCATTGGAGGAACTGTATTAAGTGCTTATAAGGATCACAAACTCTAAGCGCTGGAAACTGTTCTCTGTATGAGCTAATGGTCTCATTACTGAGCAGGGCAGTGACCCAAATGACTATACAATAAAGAAGAAAGTAATGGATATTATAGTAATGATAACAATCTAACATTTACTGAGCAATTACTATGCACCTGGTGCAATTCTAAGTCCTTCCCAAGGATTTTTATTTGCATCAGCTATGTCTTCTCTCTCAAACATATTCCTCATAGACCACTTCAAAGCCTAAAACTACTTATATTCCCATATATGTCTTTCTCCTTCTAAAAAAAGAGAGAGAGAAAGAAAATCACCAATTTTCCTGAGTTTGCTTTTATGTCAAGATACCACCTTATTTCCCTTTCAAACTTCACTAATTGTTTTTACTGATAAAATTCATTTTTAGATTCACAAAAAACTGAGTGGAAAGTCCAGAGATTTCTCATATACCTCCTGTTCTCATATAAGCACAACCTTCCCTACTATCTATGCCCTCACTCACAGTGGTACATTTGTTACGATCGACAAACCTACATTGACACGCCATCATCAGCCAAAATCCGTAGTTTACATCAGGGCTTACTCTTGGGGTTGGATGTTTTATGGGTTTTGACAAATGCAGAATGGCACACACCCACCGCTGCTGTATCAGACAGAAGAGTTTGACTGCTCTAAAAATCTGCTGTGCTCTGTCTATTCATCTCCCCTTTGCCAAGTTTTTTTGAAAAAATAAATAAATCACTCCTTCTATGAGCCTTTATTGTTCACATCATATTTATTCTTTGACCCACTGCACTTCTTTTCATTCCCCTCATTTTTCTGAAGCTGCCCTGGGAAAGGTCACCATGGAGCATGACATGGACAATTCAGTGACGATACTCCTGCCAGTTCTTTCTTTTGTCTACCCCTCCATTGCAGCACCATCTGCCCGGTTTATCCAAGCCAGAAACTACAGGCCCATACTTGACTCTCACCTCTTCTCCCACTTGCTCCTTCTGTCTCCAGAATTACTATTGCATGAATTTCTCCCGAGAGAAACACAGCTTGTCTCACCCTCCTCTAGGCTTCCTTCATCTTTCCTAGAGACCTCTGTAATAATCTCCTAACTACTCTCAGGCCAACCCAAGCCCTGTGGTCACATGAGAATAATTTTCACCAATACCATTCTCTTCTCGCCACTCCCTGGTTGGAATACTTTCATAGTATCTCTTTCTAGCAGAATAGCCTGTAAATTCCTCGGCACAGCCTTGCAGGCCTTCACAATCCTGCAAAGGTGCCACTTGCCTGCTGTTACCTCTAGCCCTCCTCCGCCATGCTCTCTGACCTTGACTGAAGTGATCTGGGCCCCGAACATGCATACTTCCACTGCTCTGTGACTTTGCCAGGTCTATACTCTCTGTGTGGCATGCCCTCTCTCCCTTGTCCAGGTTGTGAACTTCTACTCACAGGAAGGAACATTGCAAGTGTTTTCTGCTTTCCTATCCATCTTTCCTAACATAGCTCCCTCATCAAAGCTATTGTGCTGTGTTATTACATGTGTTTGTCTGTATGCCTGACCCTTTCCCTGAAATATGAGCTTTTGAGACAAGGCATTCTGTATCATTCATCTCAGAATCTCTAGTACCTGGTATAATTTATATAGTCCATGGAATCCCCCAAGCCAGAATACAGGAGTGGGTAGCTGTTCCTTTCTCCAGGGGATCTTCCCAACCCAGGCATTGAACCGAGGTCTCCTACATTGCAGCAGATTCTTTACCAGCTGAGCCACCAGGAAAGCTCAGGGATACTGGAGTGGGTAGCCTATCCCTTATCCAGCAGATCTTTCTGACCCAGGAATCGAACTGGATCTCCTGCATTGCAGGCAGATTCTTTACCAGCTGAGCTATCTGCGAAGCCCCAGTACAATGTCCAGTAATTAATAAATATTTGTTGAAATAAGACTGTTGTAATGGTGTGAATAGAGTGTGATGGGAGCTCTGAACTGGAGCATTGGAGGGGAGTTTAATTCATTCATCCATCCATTTTTTTTCCCCCCCAACAAATAGGTACAGAATACTTACATGAGCCAGGCACTCTTCAAAGAGCTGGATATAACCATGAACAGGCAGAGGACCATCTTACACTCAGAGATCACAGCATTCTATTCTAGTAAGAGAAGACAAATACAGTGAGTTTAGCAAAAGGCCAGTACCATGAATGAATGAAAAACTTAAGACATAGACAGAAGACATAGGGAGTGGTAGAGGCCATTGTTAAACTGGGCAGTCCATGATCCACCCAGAGGTATTTATTTAGTTAGTTTTGGCTACACTGAGTCTTCAGTGCGGAGTGTAGTCTTTCTCTAGTTGTGGCAAGCAGGGCCTGCTCACTATTTGGAGTGCACAGGCTCCTCATTGCAGAGACTGCTCTTGTTACTGAGCACAGGTGCTAGGGCATGGGGGCTTCAGCAGTTGCAGCTCGCAGGCTGTGGCTTCCTGGCTCAGTAGTTCTGGATCTTGGACTTAACTGCCCCATATCACGTGGGATCTTCCTGGAGCAGGGATCAAACCTGTGTCCCCTGCATTGGCAGGCAGATTCTTAACCACTGGATTACCAGGGAAGTCCCAAAGGCATTTATTTAAATTCACATCAAAACATCAGTAACAGCATCTGTGCACAACCTGGCCCATGAAACATAGTTTGGGGCCAGGTTTGGTCAGTGTACTACCTCTTTAAGGTCTCTGTTGCATGGGCATCTCTGCTATGTATCTAGTTCCTTGAAAAAGTAGAGAGAGACCATAGATCCTTGAATCCTGGCAGTATTTCCTCATTAGTTTGACTCCAGTCTACCTTGTTAACAGCGTCTTACTTTGTCTTATCCTCTTTATCCTGTGCTTGTAGCTTTATGATGGTTTTTTAGCAGCCACAAAATTGTCCTGAGAAAATGGACCTTTTGTATTCCTTGGAAAGAATACTCCTGTACTTGGGAATCAAAGGCCCAGCAATGAGAGCGCAAGGCAGCAAATGAGTATGGGCTCTCTCATACCAGATTCAGAAGTTTTGGTGTCTTAAAAATAGCTCTGCAGTCATCCATGTTAGGGGATGGGAGAACAAAGAAATATGACATTCACATGTGCAGGTAAAACTAGAGGACAGAAAAGTTGAAAAGGCACCTAAAGATAATTCAAGATTAGCCCCTTTGTTTTGTAGACAATGCAACTGAATTGAGAATCAGTAACTTACTATAGTCATGGACCTTAATGTATTCAAGTGGAAATATAGTTGACCATCTGCTTATCCCCCTACTAATAGCTAGGGTTTCAAAATGAATGAAGGCTCTAATCAGCAAATTGTAGATGTTTTCCAAATTTTTGTGACCTGAATAATCAGCTGTTAATGAGAAGAGGGGCTTCCCAGGTGGCGCTGGTGGTAAAGAACCCGCCTGCCAATGCAGGAGACAGAAGAGACCTGGGTTCGATCTCTGGGTGGGAAAGATCCCCTGGAGGAGGGCATGGCAACCGACTCCAATATTCTTGCCTTGAGAATCCCACAGACAGAGGAGCCTAGAGGCTATGGTCCATAGAGTTGCAAAGAGTTGAACACAACTGAAGTGACTTAGTTCAGTTCAGTTCAGTCGCTCAGTCTTGTCCAACTCTGCGACCCCATGGACTGCAGCACCCCAGGCCTCCTTGTCCATCACTAACTTCCGGAGTTTACTCAAACTCATGTCCATTGAGTCGGTGATGCCATCCAACCATCTCATCCTCTGTCGTCCCCTTCTCCTCCTGTCTTCCATCTTTTCCAACATCAGGATCTTTTCAAATGAGTCAGCTCTTCACATCAAGTGGGCAAAGTATTGGAGTTTCAGCTTCGACATCAGTCCTTCCAAAAATATTCAGGACTGATTTCCTTTACTATGGGCTGGTTGCAGTCTGAGGGACTCTCAAGAGTCTTCTCCAACAGCACCGTTCAAAAGCATCAATTCTTGGGTGCTCAGCTTTCTTTATAGTCCAAGTCTCACATCCATACATGACTATTGGAAAAACCATAGCCTTGACTAGATGGACCTTTGTTGGCAAAGTAACACACGCAATGGGCAAAAGACTCATAGCAGAGGTAAATGGAGCTTCATTATAGCTGACAGGAAGATATGAGGATGAATTGTCTTTAACTCCAGCCTGTAATTTCAACCAAAAGCCTTGCAAAATTAGCAGTTCAGTGGTAGGTGTGAGAATGGTACTGCTATTGAATTATTCATTCATTTGTTCACACATTCACATATTCATTTCCTCATTCACACTTGCTGAACCCTCACTGTTACAGACTTCTGAACTTAGTGCTGCAGGGACCACCGTGTTATAGAGTGCTCCTCCCTTGGGCTCGAAGAGCTCCCTTCCCACAGAGGAGCTAGATGCGCAGTTAGATCATCACAGTGCTCTGGGCCGTGCGGTCATGTATGTTCCTCCTGGATAAAGGAGAAGCTTGGACCAGACTCTGCAGGCAGTTTGCCCTCAGTCGGGTGATATATTATAAGTACTTCACTGTACCCTTCCTAGTCATCCCAACATTGCCTCCTGTACAGCCATTATCCTCTGAAAGCCCTTCCCCCTCAGGCAAAAATAACCTGCTTGGAAGAAATTATGAAGAGCTTTTCTGCTTCTTTTGAAGTTACAGTACCCGCCAAGTGACACCCCCCGTGTTTCTGTTACACTCTTCCCGGAAGGACCAAGTCTCCTGAGTCATAAGATGGCAGCCATCCTTTGCAGCCATTGGCTTCCGAGGAGCAGGCATTTCCATCCATCTGCAAAGGGAAGAAGAATTAGCCGCCTGCTTGAATCAGCCGTATGTGTGTTGGTTGGGGGCTGTTAGGAGATGTACCCCTGACGAGAGTCTAGTTGCCCAGCCAGCTTCCCTTTATCAGATGGGCTGGTGCCCGTTATCATTGTTCTCACAAGGTGATAGCAGGAGTTGTTCCCTGTAAGAAGACGGTGGCATTCTGGCAGGGTCATCATGGTGTTAAGATGCATAGCGTTTGTCAGGTTTGCCTAGGACTTCTGGAGGTTTAGTTATGAAACTTGTTAATTGAGCTATAAATATAGCTGCAGCCTTTGCCTTCCAGTAAGGCAGTGTGTTAATTTGGGTTTGGCAGGGGGATGGTACAAGCTGCCAATGTTATGTTAGGATTAGTAACGTGCGGTACATTTTAACTCCACTTCCCCATGTGCCATGCTTTCTTCCTCTGTTTGATATCTTTGTGAGGGAAGAGAGAAGAGAGGAGAGAGCAAGCTCATTGTTATGAGCATCTCATGTTAGGAGTGTTTATCCGTGGACCTGCTTTGCGCGCTACAAGTCTCCAAGTGGATGGAGTTAGGTACATGAAGAGAGCCACGTGCGCCACCCCAGAGAGGGTTCAGCCACAACCTTCTGCCCCGAGGTAGTGTAACCGTGGTTGCCAAGAGCAGAGTATTTGCCCTTGCTCCCTCCCAAGAACTCTTCCCTATATTTAGAGCATCTCTCTCTTTGTTAAAGTGATAATCATAAATATGTGTTTTCCATAATAAAAAATACATCCTCCCCTTCTTTCACACAGAAGGAATCACATGGGGAATGGAGTGGGTTTGTTTGCTTATTTCTTCCTCAAATACTTATTAAAGGGTAAACATGTCACTTGCTCATCTCACTGAGGAAAAAGAAATGTTACGTTTTAAAGCTGCACATAAAAATAACTTTGGCTGTGTCCTTTGTGGTCCTAGGGGGAAGGAAAGGGTACTGTTGAAGCAGTTATTGCCCTGCCTGTTTTGAGATGCTTGGTAAGTGATAGCTAAATGAATGAATGAGTGGGGCTCACTTAAGTAGTGTTTCAAAAGAATGGTCTTTGTAGATTATCCCGTAGATCACACCTACTTTTGTTTCTTAAAATGTATTACTGACCTGGAAATAGTTTGGCAAAAATGTGGAATTCTGTTTGTTGGCAATATGATAGAGGAAAGAACCCACTTCCGGCTAAATAGTATCAAACATTTAATTTTTTTTCTAAATGCACCTGGCTTGAGTAGAAATATGAAAGAATGTGGAAGTCCAACATCCTGTGTGTGTCTCTGGAGATACCACTGATTGCATTTTCCCTGGTTATGAAATGTTAGCGAGATCAGCTCCAACTCAATATTCTTTGTTTTTCATTCTGCTTTCCCCCTCCATGGGCATGTCTCTCACCTCTGATAAGTAGAAATTTCCAACTCTTTTTGTTTTGTTTAATTAGAGCTGGATGTCTTTCTCCCTTCTTTGGTTGAACTCTGGAAATGAAGATGGTATGTCATGGATATAGAAATGTGCTTCGGTCTAATGAAAATCGTATTGATTTTTTTATTTTTTACAGTGAAACCATAGCCTGCCTCAACTATACCAGCTGTTAATTGTATTTTTCCTAAGTCCTTTTGGTATTCATTTGAAAAGCATTTTATAACCCATCTGGTGACCTTGCTGCTAACCAACAATTATAGTCTGACATCTGAATACAAAGAATTTGGGACAAGCCACAGTTGTACATGGAAACTTTTAAAACAATGTCTCCTTTAATACAGTCTTTACTAAAAAACATTGTGAAGAAATGATTATAGCCTCACTAAATTCTGACATGCTGAAAACAAAAAATGGCTGTGCACTCTTTGGAAATTTGTACCAACTTCTCAAATGAGAGATTGAGAGAGCAATAATCATAATAAAAAAGGGCACCAGCTCTGCTAGGCAGTGCACTTTATGTCCACTCCACCCCATTCACAAACCTGACGCTGCCTAGACCGATGTTAATTCCAACGGCTGGAGGTGGACAGAGAGTGGGTGCTATTCACAGTGTGGTTACTCTGGAGACTGAAGAATCTGGAACCAAATTGCTGGGATTATTAGAGTCTGAAGCAGGATGGCTGTGGGCACTTGTGGGTTTTTGTACTTAGGCACCAGGCCGAGTAGGCAAGTGTAGGCTGGAATCTAGCCCTGGGACTTCTTGCCAAGTTGTGTGCCCCAGCTTGAGGCTGCATCAGCTGGGAGGAAGGGGCCTTTCTGCAAGTCAGCTGCCAGGGTGGAGTGCCTTTTTGTAACTTACACAGAAATGCAGTGTGTGCTTGAGGTGGCCTCGGCTGGATCTAACTATTTGAGGGACCCTGTCCTTTTACCCCTGCTATAGGGTATCTGACACTCACCTGCCTACCCTCATCTCAACTGGTGGGAGGAGTGAATTATCTGATGGGGGATCTGGAAGGGGGAACCAAGCCAGGGTAGCTCTGGCTCTTCTGCTGACTTTATAGGGAACCAGCCACCTGGCTGGGAGCATGGATCATGCACAGGGGTATGGGTGGCTAGGAGGAGGGGAAAAGGGCCTGACCCAGTCCAGCATCTCTAAATCTAGGAAGCTGACTTGCCCATCTTTCCCAGTCTTGCTTTACTCCATAAGAAGAGTGATAATTTGCCCTCCTCTGACCTCCATCAGCTCAAATTTGTCTCATTTTTTAGTTAATTCAAAATTCAGAAAGAAGGACGCTGTTTATTGAACTTCCTCTGCCCTCCACCAGGGTCTTAGGAACCATACAATTTTCCATTTCCCTTCGCCCTGCGCCCGCACATATATAGAATTGTTCTTTCCAGCAGAAGCCGTGAACCCGTGCACGCCGTTAGCCAGATCTAGCCTACGTCATGCTTTGTTCAACCCACAAAGTGTCTTTTGAAAACAGGGTACACCAACACTGAAAAACAGGAGAGTGCATGTACACGAAAGATTTCTGGACAATCTTAAACAGTCAAGTCAGAAAATTTGGCCACATTGTGTCTGCCTCCCCAAAGGGCACCACTCAGCCTGAATGAGACCCCCCTTTCCACTGGATATACACCCCCAGTGTCCCTGTCCCCTCTACTCTGTTGGCTCCTGGACTGAGACGTGGTGTCAGCCACCATCCATCACCCCTCTCACACAGTTCTGGTTTAGAAGTACATGAATGTCCCTTTATTCTGCGTCCCTTTTAATAGTGGACTGGGAGGCCTCCACTGGTGGAGCCTATGGGAGAGAGCATATGTCTTTATGGAACTATAGATTATTTCCATATGCTTAATGCCTTTTTTTTCCCCTGGATGATTCACACATTAGGCTACCTATTTGGTTCCTATAATCATGTGGGATTTCTTTAGCATTTTTTTAAGAGAAAGTCGTTTAGAAAAGAAACCTAACAACTTTAAAAAAAAAATTTCTTCCCTAATCCAACCAATGAAAAGAAATCTGCTACTTCTCTAACCAGCTCTTTACATTATGTGGAAGCTCATCTTTATCTGAACCTGATACCTGGACCCTGTACAATGAAACCCCAAACAATGAAATTGTCTCAACCATCTGGTGACCAGTGAACAAATATCCTGCTGCTAGTTCTTAGAATGGGTTTCCCTGGTGGTTCAGATGGTAAAGAATTTGCCTATAATGTGGGAGACACAAGTTAGATCCCTGGGTCAGGAAGATTCCCCTGGAGAAGGGAATGGCAACCCAACTCTGGTATTCTTGCCTGGGAAATCCAATGGACAGAGAGGAGCCTGGAGGATTGCAGTCCTTGGGGTCACAAAGAGTTGGACACGACTGAGTGACGAACACACACACCCACCCAGTCCTTAGAACTGTTCACTAACGTTTGTTATTTTTCTGGACATGGGAGAATTTAACTCCCAGGCCCATAAAGTTAGCCGTGGCACAGTGATTTGCACTGGCCAATGAAATGGTCACGGAAGGGATGAGCATTATTTTCAGAGAGAATCTGTAAGAGTCAGTGTGAAATGAACAGTTCACCTCTCTTCTCTCTGTCCATGACCAGGGACTGTCCCTGTGCGAGGGCACATCTCAACACCACCCCCCAGCACCCCCACCCCAGATCAGAGGTAGACTTGTAGAACATGTGAGGGAAAAAGAATGTTTGTTGTTGTTCTAAGCCCCTGAAATTTCAAGGCTGTTTTCTCATGCTGCAGGCCCAGTCTGTCTCGACTGCTAGACCCCTGCCTCCTCTTGACTGTCCTGGCATTTGAAGAACATTCTTTTGTCTTTATTCTTTTTTTCTTCTGGAATGAATTTCCATTCAATGGATGCTTGTATGTTTTCTAAATACTTGACAGTTCCCATTCCACTCAATTGTAAGAAAATCTCTCTCAAGATGATTATTGCTATGGTCAGCTCTGCCAACAGCTGCAGAACATTCCAGAACAGAGAGTGAAATATGCCATGAGGCCAGAAAAAGGACAATGTGACCCACTCCTTATTTAAGAAGATGTCACACTGGGCCTGTTTGCTGTTCTATCTAGCCCTAAACTGTTCCTAACAGGAGTGCCAAGAAACAAGTCATGGGGAGTGCAGTTGCTGTCCACGGGTTTGGCTCTGAGGAACAAGCATGGGTGTTCTTCAAGCATCCCATTGAGTTCCTGCCATGCTTGCATGCATCCAGACGCCTTGAACTTGCTGGTATACGTAGATTTTTTCTGTAAGCCTAGACTTAGTTGGGGGAGTAAGCACCAAGGGTTACTGATTAGTGTGCAAACAAATACTCTCTTAGTTGATTCTGAACAATATATTCCAAAATTCAGGAAACACTGCCTGGTTTTAGTATTATAATTTTATAGGCTTGAACTCTGTAATCTCTGATGACATGAATTTTCCCTGTCCTACTGAGAAAAGCCTTTCTTTTTCATTTGGGGCTTGTTTATAAGGATTTTTAACTATTCCTAATAACTTATCTTAATAAATATTCCTAATAACTTAGAATTGCAATAGCATAGTATATACCATGTATTAAAAAAATAAGTCAACATCCATTTGCCCATCTACTTGTCTCTGTTAATATGTCCTTTTCTGTTTCTGACTAAATGTGTATTTGGGTGGAGTGGGGGGTGCCAAGGCGGAGCTAAATGGGAATGACAAAGAAGAAGCAAATTCTTTTTGCTTCTCCCTACACCTCTTGGGACCTCCCCTCTCTGTGGCCCCCATTCAAGATATTAAAGTGATGAAAGCTGAAGATTCTAAAGGCCAAAGTGAAGCATTGGGCTCATCACAAATATTTCAGTCTGAAAACCATTTTGATCTCCTACCTACTGATTATAATTTTGGGCAAGGTAAAAGAGAAAGAACTTGAAATTCTGCAGTAAGAAGCTTCTGGCTCCAGTTCTAGAGATTGTGAGGCTATTTGTCTTGTTTGAGCCTCACGTTCCTTGTTTGTAAGATTTTTTTTTGTTTGACCTGTCTTACTGAGGTGACCCTGTGTGTCAGGTTCACTCTGGAGCATTCTTTTAGAGTAGACGTCTCTGAATGGGCTGAATTGTTTTCATTACTGTTCTCCCATCCCAGGTGGCCAGTAGAGGACATTTTAATAGTGGGAAATTTATTTATTTATTTAATAGTGGGAAATAGTGGGATTTTTATTCCTTTAAATTTTTTTGAGCGTTTCCCCCCCCCCCCCCCCCAGCCACTTGGCTTGTAGAATCTTAGTTCTCTGACCAGGATTGAACACGATGACCCTCTGTGTTAGAAGTGCAGTCTTAACCACTGGACTGCCAGAAAAGTCCAATAGAGGCATGTTTTCTAGGAGGGGATGGTTTTCCCCAGAATGTTTTGGGTGGCCCCAGTTGGCCCTGTGCCCCTGCCAGCTCTTCCTCTGTAGCCCTTGGCAGAACACAGCTTCACAGCTTCACAGAGTAGCAGTGAGCATGCTCCCTGCACCAGATCATCCTCACCTCTCTCCCTGCTCTGCACTGAGACCCCTGAGAAATTCAGCACTTCTCTGTTTGGCCCTGGGCTCTTTGCTGAGTTGATATGGGAAGTCCATGAGGTCCCAGGCCCTAGAAAGCTGACGTCTGACTTGGCAGGAACTCGAACTTCTGGCTGTGCTCAGATATTGGACTTTTCTGGCCGGGGATGTCTCTATGGGACCATGACAGCTGGGGGCAACAAGGCTCTGTAGGGGTTACTGAAAGGATCCCAGGATGCTGTAGGAAGGAAGGGCTGCAAGCACTGTCGGCAAGCCACTTCTGCCCCAGAATCTCTTATTCCTACAGAGGAGGGTGTGTTCCTTCGCTCCCTCTCCCACTTCTGCCACCTGGAGTAAGTTCTTTCTCAGACAAGGATGGTTTAAAGAACTCCAGTACAATTCTGATACCTGGGCACTTGGTCAGGAATCTTTTCTTCGCTCAGGGGCTAGCCACTTTCCAGTTTGTTTTCTGGATAGTCGGAAGTTTCTGGTGTGTTGATATGAGCAGATTTAGGATCTTATTATCAGGCCCATGCAGAAATATACTTTCTGTCAAGCTTCGGTTTCTGACGTGGAAATACCTGTAAATCATTGCTGCCACCTTATTCTTTATATTTTTAAGATTATTATTTTGAAGACAGACCAGCTGTGTGGTGGACTGAATTGGTAAAGGAAAGAGAACAGGGTTCTGAGGGATCAAGTCATTCCTTTCTGGGAAAGCAGACTGTGGGTGAAAGCAGGAGTATAAACGAATCAACAGATATTACATTTTTATGTGTCCTCCCATCTAAAGCATATTCCATGTAATAAGAATGTTTAAGCCAGAAGGGAAGACTTTGTGATCTATTCCGTAGATTTATTTCTGCTCTCTGGAGTTACTGCTTCACTAACCTTGCTCTGCCCCCACATCATCCCTCTTCCTTCCAAAGTAAATAAATGGAGTTTTCTTTGCCGTTTGTTCTTAATTGGCTATCAAAATTTGAGGTGTCACCCAGACTCTGAAGGCCCTTGTGACACTGTCTTAAGAATGTAGGGGTCGCCTTGTTGTCCTTGACTAACTGGCCTCTGTCCCGTCAGCGGTCTCTGAGATGCATGGAGCTACCCAGGCATTTTCTGCCTGACTCTCATCACCAGCTCCAGAGATGATGGAGCTCCTGGCCTCTGTTTGTATATAGAGCTGTCTGAAATGCATTCGGGATCTCTTGAGGTGAAAAGAGTTATATAAACAGAGAATGTTATTATGGATTCTTACTACAGATGGAAATGACTGGGTATTCTCAAAATAAATAACATTTCACATTTTTATAGATATGTAACATAATATGCATGTGTGTGTGTATTTATATTCTTTCCATCTTGAATACACAGCCTCTCCTTCCTTAGCACTTGGATAAGCCATTCATTTTGCCTCCTGCTTTTTTGATTCTCTTCTTAAGAATTCATTTAATTGTTGCCAGCATTTGGAGAGTTAGGATGAAGCGGTTATAGGCTTCCTGCGAGCTCCCGCCAGATAAGTCTGCCGTGGCTATCGCATTTAGGAGAGCTGAATGCTGAAAACACTTAAGTTCTGTTTTTCCACTTCCCCTCTAAAGAGAGATCAATCAGCTTGTGGCTCAGCATAATTACAAATGGAAACTTCCTAGAAGAGGTGCCCAGAGTTTAGAGGATTCAGAATAAGGCACCTAGATTCACAAGTTGCTTATTTAGATACTTCAGGAATCCCCTTCTTTTTTTTTTTTTTAAATTGAGTCAGTGTATTTATTTTCCTTGAATATTTGAGGGCAAAGCCTGCTGTATCTTACTTACATTGGTCTACTTTCAGTAAAACTAACAAGTGAATGTAGGTAAATGAATGATAGGATTATAACTATCCTAACAGTGCCTTTCCCACAAGGAAAATCCAGAGTATGGGGACCCTATTGCTGGGGGCTTGCAGAAAACAGCAAAGACGCCAAAGATTTATCCCGAGCCACGGAGGAAGAAGATTGGCATCCACAAGTCTGAGCAACACGAGGCGGACAACAGCTGGCTGTGCCAACTCCACCTGGCTCCAATAAAGGACTGGCTAGCATCCTTGGCAGTAGCTGGTGGGAGAGGCAGGCGGAAGCCAACTGCCCCGAGGCTGGCCAGTTCTGGTGGAAGGAGTTGGAGGAAGGAGAGAGAGCTGGGTGAGAGGGCCTCGGGCCCTCAGTATGGTGCTGAGCAAATGGTTGACTTGGGGGAATTCAGGCCAATTAGAGAGTGATCCTTTCACAGGCAGCCATCTGGAGGGACCCATAAGGGGACTGAGCCTGTAATTGGGAAGTTACCCTATATGACAACTTCCAAATTTTAAGAGGATTTGATCAAATTTTTTAAACTAAGATTTATTGAATGCCTCATACATAAACAGGCTCTATGATAGGTGTTGAGGTCTACAATAATCAAAATAGTGATAAGAACAAGATGATTGATGATAACGATTGCTAACTTTTAATGAGCATTTATTAAGTGCCAAAATATGTTACATGCCTCAGCCATTTACTTCTCCCAATATTCCATAAGATAGGCATTATTATTATTATCATCTTCATTTTAGAATGAAGAAACCAAGATTTAGGGAGTTTAAGTAACATCCCCAGGGTCACAGAGTTAGGTGATACATCTGTATTCTTGACTATGCTTAAAATGTATGGTCTATACTTAAGGAACTAATGGTCTAGTAAATAAAGTAGACATGAAAGAAAATACATAGTAATGAAAATAATCCCACAGTAATGCACTCTGCAACAAATTGAATTCAGATATAACATGATTGAATACTGGATTTCATTCCCTTGCTTCAGACTCAGGTATACTCAAAAATTAATGGCATTATAACTCAACTTGTATTTTTAAGATTAGATTTTTTTGGACTCCATTCATAGTGATATGGAGGTTGTCACTGTAAAGTAACAGTAGCTTATTTGTATGGTGTACTAATAGTAGCTGCTTTTAGTGGCCATGTACGATAAAGTTGTTAGTTCTAGTCTCTACGATCATTGGGAAAAGTAAAGAATGCTATTTCTGATGTACAGGTCATCTAACTCAAATGATTTGCTCACAGTTCAGAGTTAGTGAAGTGGCAGAGCTTGATCAGAATGGAGACTATTCTAATCTAATGCTTTCTTCACTATGCCCATCCATATTGCTTCTCTCCAATAGAGTGGGATGGATGTGGTACAGCTACACAGAGGAAGAAGCCTATTTAATTTTATGGAAGAGATTTGCATAGGGAAGACAGAGAGAACATGTATTGAATTCTTCCTCCATGCCCTCCACCATACTGAGTACTTAGCATGTATTTTTTTTTTAATTTAATTTTTATAAAAGCTAAGTTGGGACTTATGGATGAATAGGAATTTTCCAAAGAGACTGTGGGGAGCTGTGGCTATTCCAAGAGGGAATGGTGTGAAAAAAGGTACAGAGACATAAAATACTATGGTGTGTTTGAAGGAATTAGAATCAGGCTTGTATTATGAAAGCATAAAGGGCAGTGCAGAAATAGAGAAATTGTGGTTCTGGGGGAATGAAAGATGGTAGTGACTGGCGATGGGGTTGTAAGGATAGAACTCCAATGACATTCTGGAGGGCCTAGGACAAAAGAACATGGAACTTTTCCTAAAGGCATCAGCAGCAGAGTGAAGAAGAAATAAGTCCAGGGTGAAATTCCATGTTCCAAAAAATTTTGAAAAGTAGAGCTATTATCCTATTTCTTTTAAGTCAAAAGCAAGTTCAGATAGAAAGATGAAAGACTTTAGCCAAAATCATACAGTTTGTAAATGGCAAAGCCGGGCTTTGAACTCACACCTTTGTGGCTCAGAAATCTACATTTATTTATAACCACTAGGTGTTATGCTTGAAATAGCTCATTTCCATATATTGGAAAGAAAATGAATAGAAATAAGGAGAGCAGAAAGTGTTCAGCAGCTTCAGACCTGCTCATCCAACATCCTGTTGCGAAAATGCATTGTTTTCTTCATATAGATGTTTATTAGAATTTCTAATATTACACTTGTCATGACGAATCTTTAAAATGTCAATCAAGAAGCATGATGTTAAACCAAGAGAGGCATGTGGGGGTGGGATGAATTGGCAGATTGAGATTGATATATATATACATATACACACTATTGATACTATTATTATGTGTAAAATATTGAGTTAGCCAAAAAGTTCACTCGGATTTTTCCAAAAAAATATAAGGAAGGAAAAACACAAATAAACATTTTGGGCAACCAAAGATAACTAATGAGAACCTACTATATAGCTCAGGGAACTCAGTGCCCTCTGGAGACCTAAATGGGAAGGAAATCCAAAAGAGAGGGGATATATAACTATATCTATATCTATGTGTCTGTGTGTATGTGTGTAGCTGATTCACTTTACAGTAGAAACTTACCCAACACTGTAAAACAACTATACTCCAATAAAAATTGATTTTAAAAAAGAAACATGATGTTTCAAGATGGGGTCAACACAACAGCATGAAGAAAAAGATCAAGTCGAGGTGGGGCTTCTCCCACTGCTGTCACTCGGCAGGTCACAACGATTTAAAATTTGAGAGCAGAGTTGCCAAGAATCGCTGCAAAGAATACATGGACAGTGACACACAGTGAGGACAGAGATCTGACTGGAAGTCCCCTTCCCTAGACCCAGCAGTGAGCTGTTTCCATTGGGAGTAAGGCTTCATTTTACTATCTATACAGAAAAGGCCACGTACATTAGCAGAAACCAACCTCAGAAAAGAAGGAAGCATCAATAGATTGGCAGTTCCTATTAAAAGTTTTATCTAATCCCCACAGTTTACATTAGGGAGTACCACCAAATACATAAATGGTAGCATTTAACTTCAGAGTTAATGGGCTTTCAACCTCTGCTCCAAATTGTGAACCCTCCCATGCATTTGCTATTCTTAATTGACACTAGAGATTTTGGGTTGGTTTGTGTTTTGTCCTAACCTTTATAGAAAGAGCTGTGTATAGGAGTCAAATAATTCACTTTTCTACTCACTAGTTGGCTGAACTTTGCCATGTTGGTTACTTCTGAGAAAGTAACAATGCTACAAAGGTGTTTCATGGGAAGGGCCTGGCTGGAAATAAGAGCTAATGGGGACATTGTGAGAGCCATACAAGGACCAGCCTTCTAGGTGGTCCAACGCCATACCACCTCTAGACTATTTTTGTTCTGTAGCCTTTCTTTGAACCTTTCTTTGGTTGAAATCCAATTTAACATGACACTTTTTAGTTAATATAGGTGTGGTACACATAAAGTTACACATTAATATTAAATATAATATTTATATATTTATACTATATATTTAGGTTATATATTAATGTAAGTAAATTGTCTCCTTCAAGTCTTTGCTCAAATGAGCTTTCTCAGAGTAGTCTCCCACGTCTACCCAAAATAAAATCCAACCTTCTTCACAGCACCCCTTCTCTTCTGCTTTATTTTCTTGGCAATTTTTACCTTCTAATATACAATTTAATTTTTATTTTGTTGATGTTTTGTTTTTCTCCTCTGACCAAAATACATGCCCCATAGGAGCAAAGATTTAAAAAAAAAATCTTAATAGTCTTTTTTCCCAGTGTGTGGTATTTCATAGGAAGTCAGTATTGAAAAACATTATCTTGTTGCTTTTCTCCCTGAATTTCTAGGACTTGAGTTTACTTTAACATAAACTCATTCATTAAATGGTTTTTATTTTCATAGTTGAGATAAAATTCCAGACATAGAAGCTCTCATTAGCATACTCAAATATTTTACATGGCCCATCATTTATGAAAACCAAAATAATTTCCCAGTTGTCCAAGGTGATATGTTTTTCTCTGGGATGAGAGGCCTGAAGGTTGCCTTTGTCTATTTCATGAAAAGAAGTAAAATTTAGAAGTGTCTCTTCAGCACATGATCTTTGTTTCCACAGTATTATTAGAGACTTCTAAGACTGTAATGCCAGTCAGAGATATTGCCTGCTGCTGCTGCTGCTAAGTCGCTTCAGTCATGTCCAACCCTGTGCGACCCCATAGTCAGCAACCCACCAGGCTCCCCCATCCCTGGGATTCTCCAGGCAAGAATACTGGAGTGGGTTGCCATTTCCTTCTCCAATGCATGAAAGTGGAAAGTGAAAGTGAAGTCGCTCAGTCATGTCTGACTCTTAGCGACCCCATGGACTGCATCCTACCAGGCTCCTCCATCCATGGGATTTTCCAGGCAAGAGTACTGGAGTGGGGTGCCATTGCCTTCTCCGGAGATATTGCCTAATAGATAGCAATTAAAGACTTTAGTCTTGACACAGGCAATGCAGTGAAATTGCTCTGAAAGGGTAAAGAAAAAAAGAAAGTCCATCTGCTCCATTTCTCTCAGTGTGAAAATACTTGTTTATAAATTGTCAACTCCATATATGTGTGTGTATGTTGCTTTTGAAATAATGGTTATTTCAAGCAAGTAAAAAACTTTGCTTGTGTCACCTATACATAACATTAGCATGAAAATAATGAGACTGTTTTCTGGTGACTTGATTGATCCATTGAATTTTTAAATGCCAGTTAAGTGACTAAGGCAGATGAGGTGACAAAAAAATTTTTTTTATCTTTTTTTAAGTGCTATAATGGAAACATAAATAAATTACAGTATGTTTGTATAAAGGAATCATTTAATAAGATAACATAGATTTGTGTGGGTTGAGAGGGAGGAAGGGTAGCGTTCTCATAGAGAAGGATAAAATGGTACATAATTCAAGATCACAGGCAGCTTAATCACATAAATATAAATAGAGACAACCCATTTTATTTGTTGGCTTTTGCTCTTATATTTTTATCCTGGAACTTTATTTTGCTTAACTAGCAGAGATTTTTCTTTCCCTCTCCTTGAGTAATTATTTTTTTATCCCTGAGTATGGGGAGAGGGAAGAGGCTTAAAATCACAGTAAGAAAATAGGAGGAAGGACTAAGCCATCTTTGTCTGTAGGTTATAACCTGCATTTATTATTTTTAAGGGGTTAAGACACAGCTGCCATGGTCTGCAGAAAAAGGGGATCATACTGGCTGGTTCTCTGGTTCTTCTGTTCAGAAGCATTTCAGCCTAAGCATAGTGAACTTCCTAGAATACCACTCTCATCAGCTGATGGAAGCTGAGCTTGTGTTGTAAGCAGTGCATATTATTGTATCCAATTTACTGCAAAGGGAAGTGATATGAACAGAGAATGGATACAGTAGCTTACTGCATGCTAGCAGGTCTTTTCTGGGCTCCTAAATGTTAACTGGATAGTAATGTAAGTTATTACACTCATTAAATTAGGCCACAAACAAGTCAACAGTGATTCAGCAAAATGGCTTTGTTTGTATAGTGCAAGGAAGTCTGATAGATATCCAGTCACACATTTATGGCTAAATGGATGAAGATTTTAACATTACAGCCTAATAAAAACCCCATACTGTGTGATTAAATAAGAGGGAAAGCAGTAAAAAAGAGAACGCATAATGACGGTAACATGTAGGTCAGTTACAATTTAATTGTCATTGCACTTCATTGCTAACATATCAATTCTCTGCTGCTTAGCTGAGCAGAAAACAACAACTTAACATGTACACTGGGCCCACTGACGAGTCATCAAACCCCCACTTCCATCACCTGCTTTTGACTACTTCCTTAACAACCACATGAAGTCTTCCTGCTTTAATAGGATAATCTCGCTGAAAGCTCCTGCTGATTATTTCTTCCCATGCTCAATGCATCAATGATCAGTAAATTTACTTCACACTCTACATAGATGCTAAAATTAGATTGTTTGCATTACAACTTTCAATACGTCTGCAACAAGAAACACCTGCCTGCAGATTTATATTGTTTTTTTTAATGGTTTAGAATAAAGATAGCCTCACCATGGCGATACCTTGATGTACTATATCGGAGGCGCACAATGGCTGATCATTTTTCTTACTTATCCAATTTGTACTGTATTTCTTGCCATATAAGGTGTAGCTTCATTATCATTAATTGCAGCTTTAGAAAAACCGAGGAAGTATTTATTCTTGCCAACTTTGCTGCAATTTTACTTATTCAGTGCAACTAAGGAGGGGGGTGGTGGGAAGTAAAAAAGCACTGTATATTTAACTTTTTTCACTCTGAATCTGGATAATTCACAGAGTTCTCAAAGGGGCTTTGGCACCATTTTAAAATGTTAGCTCTAAAGAATTGTCTGTCTAGCACACTTAGGCTGATCTATAGTAAAGACTTAACCGAGTACATAACCAAACTATTAATTCAGGTGCCTAAGGTGACATTTTTTATCCAGCTTAGCGCAGTGTATTCCATATAGAATAGAGCACAGCTCCTCATAGAAAAAATGATCCAGAAAAAGCTAGGTAACTTTATTAGGGTGATTAGCAGCATCAACAATTTTTCTTCCCATTCGAAATCTCATTTTAATTTGGATTTCTGGGAATGAGGCCCACAGATTCCAAATGTCTCCAATACGCTCGCTATGGGTAGATTTTATTCCTTTTGTACCTCTTTGTACATAGCTAGATAGAATTATGTGGCATCTAAGGGCAAGAATAAGGACCTGGATTTCAAGATCATGGACAAGCAAAGCAAAAAACCCAGAAATAGGTTCTACCCCTGGATTGATATCCAAGGGAGCCCCTAAGCAGTGAAAGTTATCTGGTGTGCCTTGGAGATTTGGATGGCCTTGCAGTTACTTCCAAGACTGGCAGCCCATGAATCCCTGAATTCTTACTGAAGGATCAAAGATGGATGGGTTACTAATCCAAGGCTGTCATGATTAAGAAAATATTCATAAGAGCCACCTTCCTGTATTCATTTCTGTTTTCTTTATTGACTATGGAATGGGAAGTCCTTTGAGTTCAACAAGGGAGAAAACCAAAATAATACAGTACTTTTCATTTCCATGGTGCTTTATATAATGATTATGCGAAGTGTTTAATGAATGAGTAACTCTTCTTGACATTTTGTAGATAAGACATGTAAGAGATTTGGACAAAAATAACAATATGAATCAAAATTTATCGGTGGTATTCCAAACACCTGGTTTTCTGCATGTGCCCTAGTGTACTCAAATGCACTGGGAAAGTGACTGTCTTCTCTTGACATTACTCTTTGACATGTGTTCTGATCATCAGTACAGGTCAGATTGGTTCCTCCAGCTTGGGCAGCTTTCTTACCATCATGGATAATGGTCTAGTGGGATTGATGACACTTATTGCCATCTAAGAAATGAATGCTGCTGATATGCAGAGACTCTTTGACTAGGTGGTACACCTTGCAGACACTCAAGCGTTTGAGGCTAAGGAAGACCTATCATCTCTGAATTATCTGATCAGCCTTTTTATTTTTAACTGTTCTGTTAAGTGTTCATGTACATTTCTCTGTGTCCCTTTTAGAAATAAATTGTCCCTGTTAGAAATAAGTAAAAGACTCATTTTCACAAGTAACATATATTATCAAGGGGGGATAAATGTATTGATTTTGCCATAAAAATGAGCTCTGTAGATTTACAAGTGCCTGGCTAGCTAAATATAGAACTGTGATAAATTCAAGTTCACAACAATGGATTTAACCACATTATTATCCAAATAATCCACTTAACCATGTTTTAACCTCTCTGAAAATAGCTGGAAGAAGGATTGGAGGAGAGAGTGTTTTTAGGTGTTTTTAGATGATATTTTTGAATCATATCTCCCACTTGTCTAATTTTTAAACCTTGACCAGAAATGCCATGCTCATTTTATCTTTGAATCAAAGGGAACTTGGCAGATTTCCTAATGACAAACTCCATTCAGTGACTTGAAGCAATGATTCATCACCCAGCATATAAATATCTCGATCCTTGGTGCTAGCTGCTTCACATGTGAAAGCCAGTTGGTGTTCTCTGGGGCCATTTTAGATTTGCTTCTCCCAAAGCAGTAGGAGACCAGGACCTGGGCATGGGATGAGGGAGGTGAAGTTCCATTACACACTGCGTGTGTCTATGTGTGTGGGGGGGAGGGGGGTGGTGGGTGTGCGTGAGCAAATGCATGAGGCTGATGTAATGCTTGATTTGGCAGGATGGACTACCCCTTTCTCCAACAGCTGCCTTTTATAAGCTTATCTGAAACCTTGACACAATTTTTGGAAGCTCATTAGACTTAAGAGTGATTGCAAATGAAAGAGGATTCACGGTTACTCACTGACATTCATGCCTGCTTTTTAAATCTTATGCTGTGTTGTTGCGGACCTTGCTTTCACACTCAGATGCTTAACCCCGCATTAATATGTGTCTTCTTTCCCAAGATGAACACAGTTGCCTTTGCTATCTGGCATTATCGTTCCCCGCCAACAAAATGGATTGCAGGAAATTCAGTGGTGAGTGGGGGTGGGGACACAGCAATGATGTCTCAAAATTTTAACCATGATTTGTCCATTTATTCTTGAATACAATACATATATTTCTGAGAGCCTACTGTGGCAACCCAGTACCAGGCACTGTGCAGATTCTTCTTGTGAGTTAGGCTCTTAAATAAAATGGCAGATGTTTTCATCTCCTAGGGTCATACCAGAAGTCTATTTCTTTTTATCTCTCCTTATTAAATTATGTTTACCTGAATACATCAGGTTCATTTCACCTAGGCAGGATGTCCCATTAAGCATGACAAGTAGAAGGTTGCAAGATTAATGCCCTTCTTGAGCTTGAATTAGTGTGTCAGCATCTTTCCAGATCTGGGACCAGAGTCTATAGGAAGTATTCCATAATGGACCTTAGCCTCTAACTGAACTGCTCTAATATTATTCGTATAACAAGACTCCTTTTAAAGAGCCTCATTATTGGCTTCATTAGATATGTTACTTGCATCAGTGGCTGTAGTTATGCGTATAATATAGGAGAGGTTAACATAGCATATTTTTTATGTTTTCTATGGCATACAGCTTTAAGTAGCCAAAAGGTTTATGGCGATGTAATTGGTAGTTAGTGTGAAATTTGTAAGACAAATAGACAATATCTAGGGTAACCCCTCTAATCCTCTTCTTTCAGGTTTTTACAGCCACCAAAGGGCCTCATTAAAACAGCAGTCAGCACCTAGTGAAAAGATACAGTGCTTAGAGTGCCCAAAAGTGACAGAAAATCTGCATTTTGTAAATCTGACACCTTTGATCGATTATACAGTGTGAAGCCATTTCTTCTAAGCGTTATGATAATATTTCAGGTTCTCTTCTGAATGCAGCTTTGCTATATGTTCACTAGGTATAACAATGTGAAAAAGAGTCAACTGAATAAAATGAAGCTTAGGAAGTAAAGAGGAACCTTTATCTATGGCACAAAGCTCTTTGCAAGCAAAAGGGCTGGAAAGCACCATTAGCATTTCCAAGGACCATATAATCTTGGGGTACCACTCCTATAAAAATGAGGATACTGCTTATGAATATACCAGTATTTGTGTAGATGGAGGTAAAACAACCTGCAGGCTTCTGGGAAGGAAGGAATCATTTTATTTGCTCCATGGAAAAAAGTATTGGTTTTTTTCATCTATTTTTAGATTAATATTTTACAATTATACCCAGGCTAAGGCAATTAATGAAAACCTTACTCTTCATTTTACAAAGTGAAAGTGGAAGTCGCTCAGTAGATTCCAACTCTTTGCAGCCCCATGGAGTATACAGTCCATGGAATTATTCAGGCCAGAATACTGGAGTGGGTAGCCTTTCCCTTCTCCAGGGGATCTTCCCAACCCATGAATCGAACCGGGGTCTCCTGCATTGCAGGGGGATTCTTTACCAACCGAGCTATCAAGATACCTTTGAAATTTGAGACTTCAGAATGAGGGGGTCAAGTGAAATGATACAAATTTTGGCAAAACTTATAATGTAGTTCTAGGTGGCTGTCATGTAGAGCAGGCCTTATGAAAATGACACTGAGTTTCAGAAGCATTATTGCAGATATCCTAAACAAAGATTGTCTCATTCCAAGCCCTCCACACCTTCTCCCATGCCAGCAGAGGTGTTTGGGTTAGTCTCTTTTACTCAGACTCTAGACCCCAGTGCCCTAATCAGTTAGATTTGTTTGGATAACTGACAACAAAGATAGAAACTAAAATTAGAGGATCTGTAGAAGAAATATTCTTTAAAATTGTTAAATGTAAATTTACATTTTCATCATAGCCAGAAGGGAGGAAGGTGTGCAACAGCACTTAAGTGTGAATATTCTCTATTTTTGAGAATAGAATATTTTGAGGAAGATTTGAGACTGTTTACCAAGTATGAAAGGACCAAAATGGAAGGGTGACCTCGCCTGAGTCCTTTGTTTCTGCCTAGGATTGAACACTGTCCTTGTGTATATATTTCCATCAATTTCAGCAAAGGGAGAAAAGCCCATTTCCCACTCTCTCATTCTTTCTGTCTTTTTGATCAAATGATATTGAAGTAAAGTTTTTGTTTACAGAAACTTCCAAAAAACTAGCCAGACCATTTTGACCTGTATGATTTATGCATTTTGTGATGAGTATAAACTGCTTAATACAGTAATAGAGTATCTTTATGAAAAGTTAAGAGTAGACACAGTGATTGCAAAGCATCTTGCATCATTTGTGGTTTGAGTACATAGCATGATAATAGAGCATTGTTTGTAAGAAGCTATCATTCAGATCTTATCTGACCATTGTTTATATTTTAGAATTGAAAGTCTTCGAGGACAGATTGATAATCTGATTTAAACATGCCAAGGTAATTGCCTTTCTTTCCCCTTAAATGTACATGGCTATAAATGCCTGCTGAAATTTTCTTTTCAGAGTTTTATGTATACTCATTTTGAATCAGTTTGTTAAAAGGGCTAGATTTTTTCCCGTTGTTATAAAAGAAACCAGTTTTCATTTAAATGATTCCATTTAGGTATTTGCAGTTATTAATAATACAGTTTACAAAGGGAAACATTTTAATGACAGGAACCTTGGAACGAATCCTTGAGAATCTGGAATGGATATTACTTTCTCTTATAATAATCTGGAGCCAGTATCTACTTTTGTTGAATGCACCAATTTTATTTATTTATTTTTTTTTGAGGGTCAGAGGTATTCAATTTTAGTCAGTTGCTAGAGGGAGTGGCAAGCCTCTTGGCTGAGAAATTTACTTGAAATTACACTTTGGGAGGAAAAAAAAAGAGAAAATTGCCTCATCAGATCCATCTTTCAACCAACAAACCCTCCAACTCTCACTGTTCTTAATTGTTGACCCCTACCATCTGTGTCACACAATGTGGCAGGAACTCTCTCTTCAAATAAAGATCCATGTTACCTCATCAGAATGTACTTGTTAAAAGTGATAATGGTTTACAATCGGTACTTAGCCATGTGAAATACAATACCCTCTTTTAAAATGTGGAGGTTTGGGGCCTAAGTTAATACCTTGGTACATAAGTCATTACATTATCTGAAAAATCACTGGATTCCAGGGGAGAATATCTGAAACACTTTTGTTAGCTTCAGAGTTTGAAATGCAGAATTTATTTAATTTAGGAAAGGAAGTTATTGTGTGATGTCTGTTGCTAACTGTTGAGTGGCACTTAGCCTTTAAAAAGTTGCCCTTACATAGACACTACCAACAGTAGAAAATGAATGGAAGGAAATTAAATACTTTCTCATCAAATAAATTTTTAAAAATCTGAAATATAGGAGGCATTAGATAAATGAGACTGGACTTACAAAAACCGCCATCTTTTAGAGTGAATTCTCTTGGTGTCTATAGCTTGTCTTGCCCTAAAAAATGAACTTTAAGGGACATTGTGAACAGAATGTGTGGGTTTAAAATTCAATGGATTATCTACATCTGTTAGGTGAGAATGAAACCACGCTGAAATAATGTATTCTTGTGTTTCAGAGCTATCACTGCCAAAGGCTACTGACTAGTAAGTATCAACATCTGTGTTACTTCTTCTTTAGATTTACTGATTCAATGTGTCTAAACATTTCATTTACCTCTGGAATTTTTTAAAGTTGTTTTAAGCCTCTGTTGGATGTACTATTTCATTGAAAGATATTATTAGCAAATATTAGTTAAGGGATTATGTGTACAATTAGCCCTAAATCACATTAACCGAATGTTGTGATTTGTATTATTGAAAGAACATCACACTCTTGAAACGGTAAATAATGGAATAAAAATAAATAACAGTACCTGTATTTTGACAGTGATATTCCACCTCTGGTTTTCCCGTGCGCAAGCGTAAACACGCATACACTCGCTAGCTCACACACACACACACACACACACAATCATTCAAATGTCTTTTCTTTCTCTGACAAAAATATTCATTAAAAACATTTCACTGTGCTGCCTTTTAATATAGCACAGGCATTCAACCTGCGCAGGAAGCTTCCTGGAACCGCACAAATACTGTGTAATTATCTGGTGGCTCCCTGCTGGCTGCTGCATATTCCAAGCACAAAGTGAGCAGTGCATTTCCAGAGCCTGACTCCTGTCTTCATTGTCCCTGCTTGGAATACGAAGCCTCACTTCATTATAGGAGACCTGATCAAACTTGATAGATTTAGCCATTATTCTTGACTGTGTCAACTTTCCACAGTTTTTTTTTTTTTTTCCCCCTCCTTGAGCGCTTCTGTTTTACCACCCAGGGAATGCAGAATATTCTGAGTCTGGGTTTCTCTCTTTCTTGCCTATTCTCTTTCTTCCCTCCCTCCCTCTCTCTCTCTGGGCTCTCCCCATCCCCCCCTTCTCCATCCACCCCACTCCTTTCACCATCTCGCCCCCTCTTTTCTCCCCTCTCCCACCCAAACAAACCAAGGATTCAACAAATAATGTTCCTTCCACATCATGTGATTCAAGGAAAATAGGGCTTGCAATTTTTCTCTCAATTGTCCTCTTTGGGTTTGATTTTTCAGTTACTATAAAAGAATTCTGCCGCGATGTTGACATACAAGGCAGAAACACTTTGAAAATCCTTTTTCTATTTCCTCTTAGTAGCACCGTAACTTTTGCTCTATGATGTTGTGATGATGGTTGGGTGTTTTTTCT
Organism: Capricornis sumatraensis; assembly: GCF_032405125.1. NCBI lineage: Eukaryota > Metazoa > Chordata > Mammalia > Artiodactyla > Bovidae > Capricornis > Capricornis sumatraensis. Next base: position 65,015,701 of record NC_091069.1, on the reverse strand, counting down.
CTCTCTCTCTTTTTTTTTTTTTTGCCTGTTTTATAACGACTTTCAAGGAGTACTTCAGAGTTCGTATTTTCAAGGATCATTCACATCAGTATATTGTATCGAATTTTATAAACGTCGCAGTGCATTTTCTTTGCAAAAGGCATTAGATCATTCTCTAGGCAAATACAGATGTTGGTACAACTGGTTTAGCATAACAGATTGCTTTGTAGTTTTTGAGAGTTGCTATGCAACAATAGAGAATAATATCATAGCTCCACCAAAATTTTAAAAGATCAAAAAATTAATGCAAGCTGCAGCACCATAATTAGGATCACACGCCGATCCCTCAAACTGTCATGGAACAAGTTAATCAATATGTCAGGTATTTGCTACTGACCTTACAATGCTTATAAGGTCAGTTTATCATTACTCTAGTTAATGAATATATTTTGTGGTGAGGTTTTATTCACTGAGTTTTTTTTTTTATATACATATGTATTTTCCTTTGATGGACCCCAAGCACTATTTTAAAGTAGAAAATAATGGTTCATATTTAGGTCTGCTTATTAAATGCAAATTATTAACACAGTGAAAAGGAAGGATGTTGGAAAGTCCTATCACCCTTCTCCCCAAACCCCTCCCATCCCCTTGGTTATGTTTGTTTTTTGAAAGCAAATGCCAAGCTCCCCGTAGAATGCCTTTCAACAAGTTTGCTCCCAGGATGCGTGTAGAGTCTGGTTCTGTGCCACGGAAATAAAGCAAGACGCTAGTATAGCTTGAATTTAATGTTATCCTCCTCAAATTAAAAATAAAATAATTATTTTTTTCAGAGTGGCGTGTTGAGTCACACCAGAAGCTTCGCAGCGTCTTAAAATGTAAATTGCCGTGAAGCAACACAAAGGAGAAAGGGAAGATTGTGAAGGCAATCGCACTGATCACTTAATTCAGTCGCTGCATATCCACTTGGCATAAGGTAATTAGAGTGCCACATTGCTGTAAAGACAGAAAGCTTAGGGTCCCATTCCGACTCACCCAGACGATAATACATGATTAGAAGTCAGTGACAGATCACAACTGCTGAATGACCCACCAAGGTCTTATCAAGGGCAAATCACATAATTAGCATGCACTTGGCTGGCAGAGGAGTGCAATGCTATTGTTCCCGCACAATCAAATTAGCCCCGCCAATGAGGTCAGTGTTCTCTGACCTTAACGACATTTCATGTTTCATCCTCCCCCCTTGGCACACACACACACACATGCACACATGCAATGTGCACCCCTGCACCTGCACTTAAACCGCACCTGAGTTCTGTGGACACTAAAAATATGTTTCACATACACATTTTTGAAGTACACTCCATTGACTCTTCAGTTCGTCACGTATGGAATGAGGAATGCAGCTAATGTAGTCTGATCCAGAGGGACACATATGTAATGGAGCTACTTTGACATAAATTCAAGCATCTAGTGAGGCCCAGATTTCAAGTTATTTGCTCTTCATGCATCTGCACCATCCCACGTGTACTAATGAAGTCTGAACTCAAGCTCAGGTCTCCCTTTCCTTCTTGAAATCAAAAAGACCCAGGTGACATGTGCACCCTGCCTCCACCCCGTTGACATTGCCCTCAAGTGTTATCTATCTGTGTGACCCAGAACTTCTCTCAGAAAGAATGGTGTTTTGGAAATGGCTGAGGGTCCTTGTAGCTCCAGAGTATGTTTGCAGCCGAAGTCTCATTGAGTTCAATGGTTGCATGTCTGAGGCTTTCCTTGCTAGGCTGACATGACAGCCTGCAAAGTTAGCATCTTCTTTCCATTTTTAGCCCAGTGGGGATCCAGGCAGGACCCTTCAGGGAAACAACCTGACGGCCTAGTGTGAAGGCTGTTTTGTTTACCAGCCTTAAAGTCACTTTTTCATGTGTTCTCCACACTTGATCCCTTGTTCACTGCAGGTCGCTTGGTCGTCAGCATAGAGCTAGAGTTTGTTACCTTTGCCTTGTGACTCCCATTGTTCAGCTCTGCTTCCTCTGACCCAGGTATCACCATGGCCCAGGCTTCTGAATCCCATTCTCCTGACACTTCAGCTGCTGCTGCTGCTAAGTCACTTCAGTCATGTCCAACTCTGTGTGACCCCATAGACAGCAGCCCACCAGGCTCCCCCATCCCTGGGATTCTCCAGGCAAGAACACTGGAGTGGGGTGCCATTACCTTCTCCATCTCCTGACACTGCTTGCTACCAAATTTTGTATTGATTCTTTTAAAGAAATTATTTACATCCTATCAAATTAAAACTGGGTTTTGAGGTCTTTAATGAGAAGAGCTTTAACATGTCCTTTAATTTAAAAGCTCAATGACTTTATGTTTTTGTTCACCAAATCTTATTGCTCAAACATGATTCACATTTACTACTATTAAGATAAGGTTGAGGTTTCATAACTTTTCAAACACATGAGTGGCTCAGTGGTAGAGAATCCACCTGCTAAGCAGGAAATGTGGGTTCAATTCCTGGGTTGGGAAGACCCCTTGGAGAAGGAAATAGCAACCCACTAAATGGCAACCCACTCCAGTATTATTGCCTGGAAAATCCCATGGACAGAGGAGCCTGGTTGTCTACATTCCACAGGGTCGCAATGAGTTGGACACCACTGAGCGAATTCAGTCCAGTATTCTGGCCTGGGGAATCCTATAGACAGAAAAGCCTAGTGGGTTACAGTCCATGGGGTCGCAAAGAGTTCCATAGGACTTAGTGACTAAACCAACCCCACTAGTCCACATTGAGATGCTAATGAGATGTCTAGAGAACACTAATTTGTGTTAGAGGGAAGAGGGACTCTGGCTTGAGGCTGGTGTTGTGGGGATGGATGCTACAGGAGAGGTGGAGACTTTTCGATGCCTGGTACAGTCAAGAAGCGGTGGACGTGAATATCAGATGACTGGAGTCTAGTCCTGGCTTTGAACTTGGCCAAGGCTTTTTTCATTCTTGAGTTCAATGTCTTCATCTGCAAAATGACTAGATGTGATAAGAAGCACTCCCTGATCCTTCCTAGCTGTAGCATTCTATGTTTCTGAAACCTGTGTGGGAGCTTTGCCCCAGTCCATTTGGTTATGTGTCCTAATCAACTGGAGTACTTAACATTCACACTGATGGATAGCAATGTTGCAGGTAGGGAACCAAGACCTTGGACATGGGGACAAGACCACACACAGGGAGGAGAGGGGTACAAGTACATCTATTGTCTACAAGATTTCCTCCCCCTGCACCAACCTTCCATGCATATACCTTCTGTAATTAAACACTAAAGAAGGGGAGAAGCCAATGAGAGCACAACTGATTTATGGTTAAATAATACATTCCCAAAGTGTCAGTGAGAAGGCAAGTTCAAATTTGAGCCAATTAAATAATTCCAGCTCCCCCTTCGACCCTTCTGTAATTGTTCTATTTTGTGATGCTTGCATCTTCAGGGGCAGTGCATTTCTACCACTGTACCATGATACTCTTATCTTTCCACACTTATTTTCTTGGATAGATAAAGGATTTCACTTGACTTCCATTTTCTGAAGCTGAACTACATGGATATTTTAAGAGAAAGAGATTTAAATTAGAGATTAGCTGTGCAGGATTGTCCCTAAGAATTCATTTCTAAAGTGTATTTCATTAATTACAAATGCCTTGGTCATTTGTGCCAAACACATGGATGAAACTTTTTTCTTGTATGGCACAAAGATAATTTCTAAAGGTGTTGTTGATCATGCAAACACAGGGACATTTCAGTGAAAATTAATATTGCCTGTCTGTAGAACAGTGGCAGCATTCAGTGTGCCACGAAAGTTCCTGAAAACATTGTTTTTATAATGGTTGTGATAAGCTGTTCCATCCGCCTGGTATTTAGCCTTCATGGTAACTTCTTTTTGATGAAAATTATAGCAAATTATGCACAAAGGAGCAGTTTTTATACTTGTAATGAAAATATTAAAAAGGGACCCATTTCTACCAATTGTCTATCTAATAGTGATTTTACAGCATCTGTAAAAGACAGGCACTGCATCTGACAGCACAGTGTCTGGTATAAGGGTGTGTGCCAGTTTGCATAAGGTATCTTCATATGTATGCTCTGTGTCCACTATATGTATCACAGATAAATGTAAATCATGGTGCCCAGTGTCTCAGGGGGACCCCAGCCTTAGTCATCCAGGGCAAACCATGAAAGTTCCCTAACAAACAGGATTAAAATTCACTCCTTTCAACCATCCCAGGCATTTATTCCTTCCTTTTCATTGAGCTACATTTGTCTGATTTAACAAGATAAGATTTGAGTGCTGATGCAGCCCGTTGTTAATGTAGCAGCCGCATCCACCATACCATCGACACTCGGCATCAGAGGAATGCATAAATCAGGTATTCAAAAAAAATTAGATATGCAGCACACCAGTTTTATAGTCCCAGCCTCAGAAATTGAAATGGCCCAGATTAATGTATTATATCTTACACACTGTCCGAGTGAATCAACTTTAATATATTGAACAGATTCGCAGAACAAGACTTTGTTATCTAAGGCGCACTCGGAAGAAGGAATTGACCTGAGGATTTGATTTGGTTCAGGTAGTTCATGTTGTACAGCAGCATTTGAATAGTTTCACATAAAAATAAAATTTGTATTAGAAATATTTCACATCATCATTTCTGGGCTCATCTGCACGGCAGTTTTGCAGAGGGCCAATATTATAGAAACAATGTCCGGCCAAGATATGATTTTAACCTTTGCCTCTGACATGGCAAAACAATATAATTGTAATTTTAATGCAAGCTGCTGTTTCTCTGCGAGGCAGCTTGTACAGGCTGACTTTAGTTTGGATTGCGACTGGAAATGAAATGCCCATTGAATTGCTCATACAATAGAAGCATCACAGTTTGTAGCATTCCATTCCCAAGGCTCAGTCGGGGCTGAAGCTGTTCTGTGAAGAAGCTGCTTTTTATACGGTTGGATTCCATTCCAGGGAAGGACCGGCTTGGACGCATCATGGGCCTGTGAGGACAGTAGCTCTTTTCCTTGCCAGGCTGGGATAGCCGCAGTGAGGAAACAATTTGGGGATTTGCAGCCAGAGATGATGTGGTCCTTCCCCCTGAGTACCCGGAAGGGGCTGGGGTGGGGGAGGGAGGGATGGGGAAAGGAGCAAAACTTGAAGTCTGGGAGATATAGATTGTATTTGGGGGTTCATGGCCAAGTACTTCATCCACCTATGACTTTCTCTTATTTCACACTCTAGAGGGTCCTGTTTGTGTAATCTCAAGACCTACAAGGTCATGTTCTCTTTCCAGTGATGGAGCCTGAAATCTTGTCTTGTATTTATCCACAATGTCAGCTGTGTGGTCCACAACCCTTCCCCGCCCTGCCCTGAGATGGGGGCTTCCCTGGTGGCTCAGATGGTGAAGAATCTGCTTGCAGTGCAGGAGACCTTGGTTTGATCCTTGGGTTGGGAAGATCCCCTGGAGAAGGCAATGGTTACCCACTCCAGTATTCTTGCCTGGAGAATTCCATGAACAGAGGAGCCTGGTAGACTATGGTCCATGGGGTCACAGAGTCACCCACCCCAGAGATGAGATTCTACCTATAGAATGCAGTTGATAGAACAAATGTTCTTAGTCCATGATGATTTTTCTCATGGAACTCAGAAAAACAGACAGAGAAGAGGTACTACTAAATATCAAGACGGCAAACAGATCCATAACTGGTCAAACACTAGTTCCTAGTCCATGCAGATGTAAGGTAATCGAGAAGTTGCAAGGAAAAGCACACTTCTTCCTAGGATGGCACCCCAGCCCCTGTTGACATTTATACAAATTCCTTTGCCTATTTAATCCAGTTAGCCTTGCCTGTTTCCCATAGCTTTGATTTATTCTGTTCTTACAGATATTGGAGGTCCAAATAAGCTACCCAGATAGCAACAACTAAAAGACTTGTTTTGGTATATTCAGTCAGTTTCATGGTAGATGGCAAATGCCTGTTTTTCTCAGATGGCTGAAGCTAGTCGTGAACATGTTTGACATCAGAAATCTGGCTGTGTTTTCACCAGCCTGATTCTCTTTTTACCCACCTAATTCTCCTTTTTCTCCAGACGTCAATATAGGCGTCTTTTGTGACTGGGAACCCAAACCTCAGCCCTCTTTTGGGAACTCCCTCCACTCCCCCAGCCACACCCAGGAGGGCTACCCTCCTGCAGGCTCTGCTAGCATCCTGGATTTCTCTCTGTCACACATTTACCTGCTGTTTATAACTGGTGATTTAAGTCTCTCTCTTCCAGGAGAACTCAAGCTTTCTTTAAAACAATTTTTTTCTTCATAATTTTATTCTTCTTTTAGCACAGGAGAATTTTTCTGTGCCTGGCACAGGAAAGATTTTTGTTAAGTGTCAATAGAATTCACTTATTCAATCCATAAATATTTTTGAATGCCTGCTAACGTGTCTGCATTGTTCTAAGTCCCGGGGACACAGCAGTGAACACAGCAAAGTCCTTTCTCTCACACAGCTTACATTTTAAGATGAGAGAGAGACATCACCTAACAAATATTAAATGAGCCTATGAAATTGCCAGTATTTGACCATAGAAGATCTTTAAAATATATATATATGGTCCAGCCTAATACATGGTGTGTCATGGGGAGATAATGAGCACTTCAGTGTAATAATGGTGTTTGACAACATCATCTGAGCCACGTTACCATCTGAAGGGCTCCTGCTTGAGCTTATTATACTTTCGGGTAAAAATTCTCCAAACAGTATAGGACAAAAATCGGGCGCCATTAGTCAGAGGGAACATAATTGTAGCTGTAATGATTACTGAAACAACAATCTCATCCTGTTAACATGTATTACGCTGCAGAGTTTACGTGGCATTTCCAGGCCTTGCTTCTGATCTCAGGGGTCTCAGCGTGTCCTCAGAGCCCTGGTAAGCCTGCATTGGCCAAACCCTCTGTATCCCGGGATGGGTCTGGGACCCATAGTATTCTCACTGCGTCCTGGTTCTCTTTCCTCATAAGCTCTGGTCCTGCATCAAGGTTCCAGTAAGTGACTGCCACCACGCTGGGGGCCAGTAAGGCAATGAAATGAGCCCAGGCATATTTGGTTACCCTCCTCTGGCCCGAGCTGAGGAGTGCCAGAGATTACAACTGTATTGCAAGTGGCCAGTGGGGCCCTTTCCCTCACTGGTGCTTGCCTTTCTCAAAGGCGCTGTTGGGGCCCGACCTATGTGGGTGGAGCGGCTGTCAGAGGAGTTCAGGACACTGAGGGGACACACTTTCCTCCTGCAGGCACATTCGGAGCCAGATTCCTCACAGTGGGTTCCCCTTATGCCATCCAGCTTTGACGGCGTGCATCCTCTGAGCTGGTGTGGAAAAGTGTCACAAAAAGTGCTAACATTTCTACTAGTTTGGATCATTAATTTTCTCAACAGATTACTAAATCAAATGACTTAAAAAAAAAACTCTCCTACGCTGCCATTTCTAAAGTTTATTTTAAATGTGCGTGCCCTGATTTTTTTTTTCTTCCTTTGCACTTTGTTTATTTTTTCCAGATTAAGCTTCTTAGCTCTTTCATATGATAAATATTTTGTGTAAAAAATTGTATAGCTAACAGTGCTGCTTGGTAGCTTTCTGGAATTAGAAAGGGCTGTTTAAAAAATAAAACAAACAAACGAGGAAAACCAAAGCAAAGAGAAGCTTTTGCACAGGGTGAGTAAGATGCCTTTTTGTTCCTCTAAGACGCTGGGGTTGACGGATGGACTTTGATCACTGATCTACTCGAGCTGGCTGAAGGCCAAGGGCATAAGTTTTCTTTGGACCATTTCTAGAGCAGCTAATACAAGTGTGTTGGGTAGGCTAGAAGGGAATTTGTGGAAAAATTATCCCACATACCACTTACAAAGCACAGACTTTGTGCCAGATCATTATAGGGAGCATTCTTCCCATTTTACATCTAGGCAAACTGAGGTCTGGAGAGTTCACTGCATGTACAAGTTTACATATCGAACAAATGCAGCAGGACCAGGATTCAAATCCAGGTCCCCACCTCCAAAAGCCTGTGCCCTCTCCACTCTTCCTCAGCTTCTGATAGGGCAGAGTTCTCAAGATAGTTAGATGGATCTCAACTGTTCTGCATTTGTCAGCAGGAGACATTCATATTAAAACTGAATTCCATTGCGTGTTTTCCCCAGGCTAGTTTAGGAAATTCTTGGCATCATTTTCTGCCTTTTGTTTGTTTGTTTGTGTGCATGTTTTTGGCCTTCTTTCCAGAGGACTTGAACCTTTCCAAGACCTCTTCTTGGTTCCCAAGTACCCTGACATCAGGACATGTTACACAGTAAAGTGGATGATGGGGGAGAGATTTTTTTCCCTGCGACACCTCTTCATATTCTTGTCCTGACAGACAGCTACAACTTGGAGATCCGCAATAACTTCCAGCATACCTGGGTCATTCTTTTAAAATAAAAATGAAGCAGCTTCAACCTCCATTATTTAGGTTTCCCCAAGCTTTCTGGGAATGTGGAGCGAGAATAGGAAATGCTATGCTCTTCCAGCACCCTGACTCAGAATTCTCCCTTTCTCTGAACTCTCTCCACAAAGCTCAGCTGCACTCCTGAGCATTGTCTTCATTTCCTCAAGCACCACAAAAAAATGAGTTATTATACATAGTATGCATTTATTGACAGTTTCTAATAGTGAAAAAGGATTCCAGAATAGGACAGAAAACAACTCTAAATTAATTGTGTGACATCTCTGCTCCTGAGTCTTAACTGTGGTCACTGCAGGGCCTGTCCATCTGGCCATGGTCTCCCCTGGGGCCCAGTCTCCGGGCATTGCACTTGCCCTTTCTACTCTAATCTTGAATGCCTCTGCTTGCCCCACAGATTTCCAGCCTTCTCCCACCCTCATCCTCCTAGTCCACTGAAGAAAACTGAAAATTCCTGTGAAGATAACTTGCCTAACAGTTGAATGCTGTGTTTCCCCAAGATACAGTTTGATCGGCTTTCTACTTTTGCATAACCAAAAAGGCCCACCAGTTGTCTTAAAGAGCCCTCTCCCACTGAGAGGATTTCAGGAACTTTCTTAGAAAGACTCCATCGTTCTTTTTCGTACACGGCATTTTGCCCATTGTACTAAGATTTTTTGCCCACCGGTCTGATCTGGGCTTGATCATACTTCAGAGTTAAGCTAATAGCCTGTCCTTTCCTGTCTCTGCTCTCCCCACACACTCGGTGTTTTCCTGACTTGAAAACCAGGTTGGGGGATCCTTGAAATCTTTACCCACCCCCTGCCCCAGGAACTGAGAGCTAGTCTTTGAATCTAGGTGTTGGTCCTCTGTTTTGCTTTTCTTCAGTCTCAACTATCAAGCAATTCCAATGCCATGTGGACATGAGTCAAAGTCGTTTCTTTTCATCCAGAACCTGACTTGGTTTGGTTGTAATTCACGTGTAAATACGCCATCCACAGTGCCTGAACTCATCAAAGGACAACTATAATATGAAGAATATGAAGCCTATGTGTAGTAATAGTAACTATGGTAAAGAATCTGCCTGCAATGCAGGAGACCCAGGTTCAATCTCTGGATTGGGAAGATTCCCTGGAGAAGGGAATGGCTACCCCCTCCAGTATTCTTATCTGGAGAATCCCATGAACAGAAGAGCCTGATGGGCTACAGTCCATGGGGTCGAAAGAGCCAGACACTACTGAGTGACTTTCACTTTTCACCACATATTATTTTCTATGTGCAAGGTACCGTGTCAACAGAGCTTCTATCATTTAAGCTTTATCAACTATTGTGCAGTGGAGAAAGTTAGCCCATTTTACAGGTGGAAAAAAACCAAGACCTTGAGAATTTTGTGACTTGCACAAAGTCACAGAAGCAAGAGGAAAGGTTAGAGCTTGAGTCTTTTTGTCTCCAGAGTACAAGTTCACAACCATCTGATTGTGTCACCTCTCTACACAGGTGATACAAAATATAGCCTGATACAAATACAGGATTTGCAGATAATCTGAGCCAATGGGTTCCATGGCTTTAGGTCAATAATGAACAAATCCTAAAATCCATTAAAGGTAATTAAAGGAAAAGGGAGGTGCCACCAATTCAAGTATTTTCTTTGACCAGACATAAATTTATCTTTGATTTAGTTATTTACATACCTAGGCAACTTCTTAAAGTCACTTAAAAATCTAGTCTTATCAGAACATCTTATAACAATCCATTGCTTATCCATCTCCCCTTTGTGTCTCCTGGCATTCTTTTTTTTTTTTTTTTACAGCAGGTTGTATCTTGGAGATCATCAAGTGAGTCAGTTTCTCTAAAATGTACCCAGTCAAGCATTTGGATAATGTCTACAGCAACTAGTGGTGGGAGTTTAGAGTCGATTTTATGATGCTTCTAAAGGAGGATGTTTGCACTGTGATTCAGAACTCTCTTTGTGGCTTAACTTACATGCACAGAATGCTTGAAGTGTCCTTACCTGAACAACATGGTTCTCTTCTGTGCCTCCTTGAAAAATGATGTTCTGCTGCTGTGAAGCCAGATGAGTCATCAGTGGTTGGTACTGGAGAACCACACTTAGAGCAAGCTGCTTTTAGGTTCCCCAAGGGCCTCCTGCTCCTAGGTCTGCAATCACTGTGGAATAGCACAGTAGCCCTTGGAGAGTCCCTTTTTGCTAAATATCTCTATAAGACAGGGTACAGGGATCTGAAACTAAGAAACTCTTGGCAACATCCTAAGAGCTAATCTAAACACTATCTAAAAAGGAAAACTCAATCAATCATCCAGAAGTTTTAGCATTCATCATCTAGGTATTTTCAATGTTGGTATCAACCAAACGAAGCCATAGTATGTTCTTGGTCAAAAACTCTCCCCAAACTGGGTGAAGTGACCTGGATGTTCTGAAGAATTTTTTTGTTTAATCGTAGATAATGAAAACATTATCTTAAGCTTGGAATTTAGTGGTGAAAAAGATATTGGAAATGATCCAGTTTATCAGGTGAGTGGTCATGAGGATATGATTTAGCCCATTTGGTCACATTGCTAATCCCCAAAGCAGCAGTAGAACAAAGTTCTCTTGCTTCTGGTTGAATCTTCTTGTAGTCATCTCGTTCTGATTTCCTTTCTTGAGGGCGAGAGAAAGTGGTGACTAGACTATTCTACCTTCGACACTGGTTATGCAAGGCTGTTTCCAGACATGACATGCCTGCTTTGGGTGGATTTTCCACACATGTTGTTACGGCATCATCACCATCAGCAAACCTGTGGGGTGACTACACCATATGTGCAAAGCCCCTGACTAAGTCCAAGAGAGGATGGAAAGAGAGTTGAGATACCAGCTTACACTTTACTTTGTGGTTGTACCACTAAAAATAACCATTTACGCATATCTAGAATTTCAGAGAACATAAAGAAGCCTAAAGAAAATCAAGTCTTGAGTCAAATCCATTTTAATGTGTTCAGCCTTCCTGTAAACCAACTTTTTCATGAAAACATGTACGTAAAGGGATTTTGAAAATATTTGAGAAATGCAGATAGCTATGTTTTCTTAACATAGTTAAGGGAAATCAGTCCATGTGAATGAGAGGAGGAGGTGGGTATTCAGTGGCTACACCTGCGAGCCTGGGTCACAGTAAGGGGAATTTCATAGGATAAATTCAGATTTTTGAAGCTATTGACATAGAGTCATGATTGAAGTACTGTATGCATTGTGAATAGGTAGGAAAGGCCAACAAATAATAGCATAGCAACAAGCTCACAAAAAGAAGACAAGGCTAATTTTATAAATTTGGTGGGTTTTGCTTTTAAGGAAGCCCTGAAGGGCTCATATATTAGAAACTTTATTCCCAAGGAAGCCCTCATACGCTAAAAACAAATGTGCATTTTCTTCTCAAATGAGAACAAAATTAATTGAGTATTTGTTACTATTTCAAAATTCTAGCTTTTATGAAATGCCATTCATTTTGAAAAAAATAATGAAAGCATTTCAGACTTGCCCCCTGCCATGCAGAGAGTTAGTGTTCTCGTACCTCGTTGAGTCCCCCAGACCACTGGTCTTCAGATTTTCTCTTTCTTGAGAAGAATGCCTCCACCCACTGGCTCTCCCACCAGCAATGCTGCTTCCACCACACACCAGCACAAAGCACAGATTGCTGCCCAGCTCCTTGGAGAGGGGCCAGTGCATTTGTCAGGAATTGAAAAGTTTTGGAGCCAGTTTGAGGACTTTCTGGTACACAAAGCGTTGGCTGGAAATGTGGTAAGTATTAAATGGGATGTTAATTTTCATGAATATTTTCCCCATGGTTGTAGCTTGTGGTCATTGAGCAATTTAGCAATCACCATGTGGTCTGTTGGACACACAGCCTGGGTGAAGTTCAAGAAATTAGCAGCCAGTCAGTGGGGAGAGGGCCAGAACTCATTTGTATTTTCACATTCTTTCTTTTTTTTTTTCCTTCCTACCCCATTGCAGGGGATGGTGGTTTCTTTATTAAAACTTTAGGTGCAACATGAGATCTGTGTGTACCTCCCATATTGATGCTTCTTCCCATTTGCAGGCATTTCTTGCAGCCTGTGTTTCTCAGACTTGTATTCTGCCTCTAAAATCTGTGATTTCGTGATTCTTGGCCTGTTCACTCGTTGCCTCATCACATAGGCTATGTTGCATCGTTTGCTTCAAGGACTCTGTGTATAAGTGCAGGACAGTCCCAATTTCATTCTTTTCTTCTAAATGAAGGGGGTTTGTTAGAGTTCCTGGAGTCAGCAACCATAGAGAAAGTGTTTGATGGTAAAATGTGGCCCATTATTTGATAGGAATACCAGCTTCCTTTATATAGTACCCTTCTTATATCATGTTCTTTTAAATTAATTAATTTGCTTATTTTTGACTGCACTGTGTCTTTGTTGCTACATGTGAGTTTTTCTCTAGTTACAGTAGAGGGGGCTACTCTTTTTTGCAGTGTGCAGGCTTCTCATTGTGGTGGTTTCTTTTATTGTGTAGCATGGACTCTAGAGCACGGGCTCAGTGGTTGTGGTACATGGGCTTGGACGCTTCATGGCATGTGGGATCTTCCCAGACCAGGGATTGAGCTTGTGTCCCCTGCATTAGTGATTCTCAATCACTGGACCATCAGGGAAGTCCCACATCGTATGATCTTTATTCCTCTTACGATACCTTGTGAGGTATCTGAGTCTGGAACTCTCCCAGTCCCTTCCTTATAGGCTCTTACAGTTCCTACAGGTGAATCTGGGCTGCCCAAGACCCACGGATAGGACTGGAAGACAGGTCCCCTGCCACCAACCACATTCTCCTTCCTCCCTGTCAACTCTTCCCCCACCTTGAGGCCCAAGTTTATCAGGAGGGATTTTTTATTAATAACTAAATTAGCCAAGTCTGCCCATATCTTATCTTTCTGTATTTCTATAAATGATACCAAGTCAGATTTCTATTCTAGTTCACTTTATATTCCAGTACACTTCCTTGAACAGAAGAAACTCGGTAGTGATATTACACGTGTTCTACGAGTTGTGATGACACCTGAGCCTCAGAGTTTCTCATGGGTACGACCAGGGGAATGGGTGTAGCTGGCAATGGTGTGGGAGATTTTGCTGATGTGAATTGAGAGCCCTCTACTGTATAACCTCCTGCTGTCTGCTGTATTAAGAGGAGCTATGTGACAGAGTCATTTTAAAGTCCCTTGCTATTTCAGTGCCACCCATGATAGAGCCAAGAAATCAGACTTCTGCATATTTTCATTTCTGGTTCAAGGAAAGGAAGCTCTGATGTCTGATATTGCCTTCTAAAAATTAACTGCTCAATCAACCTGAAACAAGTCCCTAAAAGTTCACTAATAAAAATCATGCTATTTGTTTTTCTGGCATAGGGATTATTTCTCATATAATTAGTAATATATAATAAAGCACATTATATGTATATATATTTTTATAAATGCATTGTGCATTATGTGTATTCTCAAGAATACATATTCATATGACTTGGAAAAGACCCTGATGCTGGGAAAGATTGAAGGCAGAAGGAGAAGTGGGTGGCAGAGGATGAGATGGTTGGATGGCATCACCGACTCGATGGACATGAGTTTGAGCAAGTTCCGAGAATTGGTGATGGATTTGAAAGCCTGGCGTGTTGCAGTCCATGGAGTCACAAAGAGTTGGACATGACTGAGCAAGTGAACTGAACTGATGTATTTATAGAATGTATGAGCCATACCATTTTAAATTCAGTATTGTCAGAACAATAAATTCTTCTACATATATGAAATTTTGGTTCTAAACACATTTTTAATATTTTAAATAGTTTCATGGACTTTCCTATGAAATGTGTTACATACTTCCCTTCCAGGAAGTAAAGAGAAAGCTGTAACTCACTTAATTGTTTTTGGATGGTGCAGGCCAATATTATCAGCAGAATTTATTAGTTCTGTTCTCTTACAGAACTCTCTCCCCTCAGGTAGGATTGCCCTGGAGATTATTTGAGACATTTTATCTATAACATTTTCATGTTTGTGCTCTTATCAGGATAACTACTCAAGTTTTTAGAAGTTTTGGCCTCATATTCTCTAACATCCTTGTCATTTGCTTCTTATCTACCTTGAGCGACAACATGCAATATAAATATTACATAGAAAATAAGAGTTGATAGGCTCTGACTGATTCAAGTAAATATAAATTATGAGGGCTTCGTTGTGTGGAATAAGAACTGAGTTGCTGATGACAGGAGGAGCCCTTTTCTCTGCTTTCTCTTCAGTCTCCTGGCAGGATATAAAAAGTGGAGGTTGCCTAATAGGTGAAGTGTTATTCTCCATGAAAAAGCAACAAGGTGCATATGAACGCTTTAAACCTTAGCGGGATTAGCAGTGTTTAGTTTGGGCTGACCAAAGGATAAGCATGGAGTGCTTCCGGCTGTGCATGAGAGGAGTGTGTTTATTTGTGTTTCGTCAAGGATGAACCCGTGAGCGCACCACAAAAGGACAGTGCCTCTTTCACAGCGACTCTGGCTTCTGTTCCTGTGAGCTTTGCAGTGTTCCTCTGTAAAGCAGCATGAAAGCGTTGATTTTCATTTTATGTTGTGCTTGTGAGTCATTAGCATGATGTTCTAACACTTGTAAATGAATACAGCTCTTGCCTAATCTGTCATTTTAATGCCTTATAGATTTTATTTCACTGGATGTTGTACCAGATTCTCCATAATAATAATCAACTGCTTTGTTGTTCTCTTGCAGAAATTAAATTTCTGCAGTGGGTGTGCAACTAATAAAAAATGTTGCTTGAGGAAACGAAAAATAAATATGATGAATCATAAAAGTTGGGTGTGGGGGGGTGGTGTGGAGGGAAAGTTGCTCGTCAACAGGAGACAATTATGGAACCAGTGGTGACTGTGTCTGATTTTCATATTGTCAACAGCTTAATAACCCTCACAAAGTCTTTAGCCACAGTGCTTATGTCTTTCAGCGGTAGCCTCATGGACTGGGTGTTTTCCACAGTTTCATTTGGAAGCATTAAAATAAAAGGTGAGAGAGTGAAATAACTGTTCTCTTTGCTGTACACCCAAGACAAGTCTGCTCAGGGTTGCCATTTAGCCACTCTCACATACCTTTTATCTTTTCCCCTGTCACCAGCTTTCTAGGAGAGCAGCATTAAAGGCAGCTGTGTGGGACTCGGAGTATCAGCAAAGACTGTAAAGTGGAAAATAAACAGTGTGTCTATCACCAAGCTACAAGAACATAGCACTCATAGCAGGGAAATGACAGTCAGTGGCAAGCAACTAATTGGTCACCAGCTTTGGCGGAAATGTATTCTTCCAGACCTCTGTCATTTCCTATGTTCTTTTCTGAAAAGACTGCCAGGTTGAAGTGTTGGCTTGAATCCCTCCAAAAGAAAGAAAATGAAGAGTTAAGGCAGCCAGCCTGGGCAGGCGCTTTGAAGACTGAGTAATTGGAGGCATCCACTGCTAGAAAAATAGTTGGCTCCCTGCAAAATAATCAATTCACCCCCTTGTGCACAGGTATTGTGTGGGTCCAACACCAGTGATGTGATGAATGTTGTTTTTCACACAGTTTCTGCCTGAGAATCCAGGCTCAAGTACATTCCTAATAGTGGCCGAATTTTCTTAAGCGACTTCCTTTATTCACCCCCTCCAACACACACATACATTTGTCCCTCTTATTTATAATTCCTCCCAGAAAGGTGATAGGTTGATGAACTACAGGAGAGCAATTGGAACCACGTAGATCTAAGGAGAGAAGGGGGCTGGAGTCTAAAACATAAACACTTAACTAAGGCAGAGAGAGCCAAATGTGAGGTGACTGACGTTTATCATGCTAGACTCAGAACTGAAGTGTAATATTAAATTCGAATATATTAAAATGAAGGATCTTGAAGTGTAATTGAATATCCTCGAGTGTGTGGACCTCCATCCCAAACTGACACCTTGTGTGGGGAAACAAAGGGATAAGGAAGACCTCCTTACCCAAGCAAGCACACTGCTTATGAAATGTATCAGTATATCCATGTACGGTGTTCCAATTCAGTATGGCTTGGTTGTGATGCCTTAGTGTGACGCCTTAGTGTGCACTGAGATGTTGAACTCAAAAAGCAAGATGCCATCATAGAAATATCTGGTTGGTTGTCTTAACCCACAGAAGAACCTAGTCCAAGCATTGTAAGATTGTTTACAAGCATATAGGTTAATAACTTTATAGATTTAAGCACTAAGTCCTGTTAAGCCTTGCAGCGATGGATTTTAGAGGATTCACAAGCCCTCTGGAATTGTACCCTTTATTTTGCATGGATGTCTGTGCACTTTAGGGGTGCTAGAGCAGATGAACACTTTCCTCAGATTCTCAAAGAGGTGCAAGACCAGAAAAAAAGCTGAAACCTACTTAATCATGTAATCAGAAGGGAAAAAATGAATAATAATAGATTTATGGAAATCTAGCTGTTTGTGAAAGTCAGTTCTAAGCTGGAAGGGATTGACAAAAAGCAGTTTTGAAGAATTGTTTGCTTTTATAACTTGCTTTTAATCAGAGTAAGAATCATCTTAGAATTTGTAATGGCATCCCTTTATATTCCTGTGACTTTCTTTCCATCTTTGTAATAAACACATAACCTAAAAGGTGCCCTGACTTTGTCATTGCTTTATATTATATAGTACTCTATATGTGGGCTTCCGTGGTGATTCAGTGGTAAAGAATCTCCCTGCCAAGGCAGGAGATGCAGGAGACACAGCTTTGATCCCTGGGTGGGGAAGATCCCCTGGAGGAGGAAATGGTAACCCATCAAGGACTGGGCGGGAAATCCCATGGACAGAGGAACCTGACAGGTGACTGTCCATGGGGTTGCAAAGAGTTGGATGTGACTGAACACAGCACCCTGCATGTACCATTGTTCCAATTTGTTTATTTATTTGCGTCCTCTGCCTTTTCTGAAGCAGTAACATGTGGTCTGCCCAAAGATTTGCACTGAATAATACTTGTGGTTACCATGAGAACGTACCTCTTTGATGACAGGAACATAACTGATCTAGAACCTCAAATGCTACACTGGTGATCCAGTGTACTCTGTGACAGTCTGTGCTTTTCACAGGCTGCTTCTAGCCTGACTTAGCCTGGCCCTGTTAATGAAGCAGGTTCCTTCCTAGTAGAGTCAGAATCCTCTGATGGGCATATTAGGCGCAAGGACTGCATGATGGCTTACTAGACTTTCCTTAGAAATAGATGCATGGCGGCTTGAGATTCTCTCAGTCAGTCTTCTTTTCCTTGCATCTCTCCTTCACTCGTGGTCACTATATCATGTCTTGAAGGCTCCACTGTCTCTCCAGTCTCTCTCTCCATTTTCTTTCACAGATGTTTCCTCTAATAAATTTCTTACACACTGAATCCCATCTTGGCATCTGTTTCTTGGAGGATCTGGACTAATGTAATAATAAAATTCACATTTTTTTTTCATACTCCACTGTATGCCAAGCAATGTGCTCCCATGTTGTCTCATTTAATCCTCTCAAATCTGGACCCATAAGAATTACATTTATTTTAAAGAGGAAAAGCAGCCACTCAGAGAGGTATAATGACCCAATATTACACAGTCAGTAGATTGCTGAGTTACTATTTGAGGAAGGTTTTGTTCTACTCCAGAGCCCTTGGTCTCCATCACTCAACTGTAGCCTTTTAGAAGCAATCACAGTTTCCTCCAAATCATGTTAATACCAGTCACTGCATTTGATTTCTTCTTGAATGTGACTGGGGTTTCCCTGGTGGCTCAAACGGTTAAGAATCTGCCTACAATATAGGATACCTGGGTTTGATCCTTGGGTCAGGAAGATCTCCTAGAGAAGGAAATGGCAACTCACTCAAGTGTTCTTGCCTGGGAAATCCCACGGACAGAGGAGCCTTGAGGGCTATAGTACATGGAGTCACAAAGAAACAGAATGACTGAGCGGCAAGTTTCACTCTTGAATGTGGCTGTGTTTAGAGAATGAGAGGATTAGTATATAGTCATGTGTTCTATTTGGCTTAGTGACAGAAGAGATGGTGACATGAAATCCCTGTTTTCACTGTGGGAAAGTGAAAGTAAAAGTTGCCCAGTCGTGTCCAACTCTTTGAGACCCCCCATGAAATTCTTCAGGCCAGAATACTGGGGTGGGTAGCCTTTCCCTTCTCCAGGGGATCTTCCCAGGAGAATCAAACCAGGGTCTCCTGTATTCCAGGTGGATTCTTTACCAACTGAATTATCAAGGAGGACTTTGTAATTGATTGGTGTACAGAGGATTTGGGTTACTTTTCTGAAGTTTACACCCAGAAGTGCCTCTCAATTAATCCTGCCCATGTATCCACTCACCTCCCTACTGAAATGCAGCTGCTGGGAACAAGAGCTCCCACTGGCAGAGTAGAAGCTGGCTTCTGAATTCCTCCTTCCCGTGTGTGTCTTTCCCTGTTATCAGGAAGGTCATGGGGTCAGAGCTGGTGGGTTTGTTGTTGTTATTGTTGTTGTTTTAGAAAATGAGAAAAATAAATGTTCCTCTTTCAAGGTTTCTGTCTGATAGTGTTTGCTAGACAAAGTAGAATTTTCATAGCACAAGCCCTTAGCTCAAGAGCTCCACTCAGTCAGCAGTTATTTTACGTGCTTTTTATCAAGGCTTTCTTGTTTAAAAAAAAAAAAAATAGAAGAAGAAGAGGAGAAAGAGAAATTTATCCACTCAAAGTGAGCTTTTTGCTAAACTTGTCTTTCCCTTGTTTGTCATGTTAATTACATCCCAAATAACCCTCTTTCAGAGAATTCTGCAATCAAACTCTAAAGCCCCATCAGATGTACATTGGTTTTTAAAGTGGACTGGTTTTTCATGTAATAATGACTTTAGTATTATATGTATCTCTAAATAAGTGCAGATTCTGCCCCTCAGGGTACCTGCTCCTTCTTATGCCTTGTGACCTACTGTAGCAAGATATTTAATCTCTCATTCCTGTTTCCTTACCTTTAAGATAGAGATAATAATAGGATATTTTTGGTGTGTTATTATATACAGTGTACTATGTGCGAGACATTCAATCCATATTAGTGTTTATTAAGTCAATAAGCAGATATTGCTCAGTAATTTGGGGTAATACAGTTTCACAGTTCTGTCATCAATAGTTACATTCAGCAAGCTATACAAAGGAAAAGACTTTATCTGACGGCTTTCTGACTGGACAGTATCTGTGCGTTCAGACCATTTGGGGAAGCAGTTTTCTCTAAGAATGGCAGATTCTATGAAATTGCAACTCATTGAACATAGTAAGTGTGCAGTGAATGTCACACAAGTTTAATGATATTAAGGAAAAGAGGGAATGTGCCATATAACAGGCTTGGTCTTCTAAGATAAGAGAGAAAGCTAAAGGCTCCATCCGTAAGAGGGCATTCCTTCAACTTATTTCATAGAGGACTTATATTTAAGAGTTACTCAGGTTCCCTTCAGTATTATTAGAGAGTAAGGAGGTTCCATGTTACAAAACACTTGCAAGTTTTACTAATGAGTAAATCAGTAAGATTAATTTGTTGCAGAAGTAGGGTAGTGTTGACTTATTCAATATGCAGAAAATTCCCTACTTGTCCAAAGTGAGACTATACTCACCTTTTGGTTCAGTCTACTTGTTCATAAACTCCAACAAACAAAACAATACCAAATGGCATACCAAGCATACCAAGTTTTTCCAAACGTCTTTAAAAGTGCCATGATAATGGCTAAAATTTTTGCATGATAAATGTATTTGATGATATGTCAACCATGGTTACAGATTGATTGAAAAAGCTTATTAGTTTAAGAAGGGATAAGCCAAAGAATCCTGCTTGACTTAAATAAAGAATTAAACTCATTTTGGAGAGAGAGGGGTATATGTGATTCCTAATTGAATGGTTTCATCTTGATCCTAGAGGAATCTAGAAGTCCAGTGGAGTCCAATGTTAGATTTATATGCAATACGGAATCAGCTAATTAAATCTTATAAAACTTAATTGAGCACTCTTTTGTGATCATCTTCCAAGGACCACCTAAGAATTAGAAATATTAATAGAAGGAAAATTTGTGCACTTCTCACTCAAGCTTCAGAGTAAGTCTTGGAAATGTCTATGACAGAAGCAAATCTGCTTTTTTCTTAATCACTACTGTGTTAAAATTCCACATTATAGTATAGTTAGCTATGGGTGCACCTGTCATATTCCATCCAACTGAATCAACTCCTTATAGACCAATTCTATTCATCAAATAAAACAGGTATTGAGTCCCTGTTTTGTTGTGAGCCCTAGTAACACAAAGGAAAAGGAAAAAGATGTAACTGCTGACCTCACGAAGACCACCAACTGGTGGTCTACATACGAAGAACTGAATTTGTGGCTCCTAGTGCAGCACTGTTCAGTTCAGTTCAGTTCAGTCACTCAGTCATGTCCGACTCTGAGACCCCATGAATCACAGCATGCCAGGCCTCCCTGTCCATCACCATCTCCCGGAGTTCAATCAGACTCACGTCTGTCAAGTCACTCTTCAAAGTGACATTTATGCATCAAGGGTTAGAAAGAGCATGTTTGATAATATGAGAACATTAGATAATATTAGAATATCTAGATTTTTAGATGAGAAATTATATTTTACTAATATTGAAAATGTGGATTTACATATACTGTGTATATATCATTATGCATGATTATATGCTAAAGGTACTTGTGGGGTGGAGCTATGAAGGTGCAAGACAACTGTTACGTTACATAGTACTGTATACCCGCTGGATGTCAGTAAACAATTGTTGAATGAAAACATTTAGAGCTCATGTTAGTAAATGTTTATATTTTCCCAGGTGCACTAAAATCCACTTCCTGTCCTTTTGTCCACCGTGCTTTCTCTACTGCATTTGCCCTCAGTGACCCGATTGCCTCCATTGTGACTGAAGGAGGGGGTCCAGCTGCTTGCTGCTCAAAAGCCAATAAGGAGGCACGGTTGGTGGAAAGGAAAGTTTGCTGTATTTTAGATGCTAGCAATGGGTTTTGGGGTGGGGTAGACTCCTGTCCAAAGGCTGACTCCCCTCAACTGACAATCAGTGAGCAAGAGATTTGAGAGGTGGAGGGAGGGGGCTCCATGTAGAAACGGCACAGACAGTGCTGACTAATCTTCATCAGTAGTGTGGTGGGCTGATCAGTGTCACCTTGAGTGTTTTCAGTACAGTTACTCTTCAACTCCAGGGTCAGTTTGTTTCAATTTCTTTGAGGCCAGCTCTCAGAATTGTGACTGCTATGTCATGGCTCCAGTCCTGTCATCTTGTAGTAAGCTTCTTCTACCTGGTGGGCATTTTAATATCTATAAGAGCTCAAGGAATATGGCTCAGGATATTGTCTGTAGCCTTTGAGAAGGAACTAAAGATCCTTGACTTTGTTTAATGACTAAATTATTATTATTTGATCTCTTTTGACTGTTTTCCTTTATTTCTGCATTTTCTCACTTCTCTGATTAAACTTGTGTTTTGGCTAAAGTTTTTCCTCAGACAAAAGGCAGACTGAGGACATGGGGTGGGGGGTGCGGGTGTAAGGGCCACAAGGTTCTGCTCCATTTCACCATGACCTGGAACTCATCGCTCCTCCTTGTCCTACTGCTGAGCAATTCAGAGCTCCTAGTTCAACTGACTTGAATAGAACTGAATTTAATGTTTCCCTTCAGTGCATTTCTGATAATGTTTTCATGAGGAAACGCACAGCAAGCTTCACAGAAGCTTCACTTCACTTCAGTTCCTTAGTGTGAGCATTTTAAACCCAGTGTTGTCTGAGCCCCTCAAGTCTTTATCAGTGGGCACATAAGGCAATGTCTCTGGGTCACCCAAAGTAAGAAAGGGCTTTCCAGGTGGCGCTAATGGTAAAGAACCCACTTGCCAATGCAGGAGACATAAGGGATGCGGGTTCAATCCCTGGGTGGGAAAGATCACCTGGAGGAGGGCATAGCAAACCCACTCCAGCTGCCTAGAGAATCCCATAGACAGAGGAGCCTGGTAGGCTACAGTTGATAGGATTGTAAAGAGTTGAACACAACTGAAGCGACTTAGAACACAACATAAGAAAATGTAGTCAGGACTAGATTTCTAAAGTTTCTCCCTCCAAATTTGTGGCTGACTGATCATTATTTCTTCAAGAAAGAAAGTTAAGATTTATTTCCAGGGATTAGAGTAGGGCTTCTTAGCCTCATCCCTATTGACATTTGGGACTATTTAATTCTTTGTTTTGGGGGTTATCCTGTGCTCTGCAAATGTTTAGCATTATCTCTGTTCTTTACCCACTAGATGTCCATAGAAGTACCTCTCCTTCCCCATAAATGTCTCCAGACCTTACCAAATGTTCCCTAGGGAGTAAAATTGCCCCCAGTTGAGAGCCACTGGGTTAGGATAAAATAGTACGAAGCATTAAAAATAATACACTGTGGTTCAACAAGCAATAGATTGACCATGTGGTTGGGTTCAAAAGTGATGTGAATATATGAAACGTGAACAATTGAAAATGATTTATTTGAGAGGTTACTGTCAACTCCAATCCACTGCTAATCAAACTAATTTCACATTGTGACTAATAACTTAAATCTTACTCCTCCCCGATCTTGTTTGTCCATGACGGGCAGAGATTTTGAGCAGTGAGATGGTAAATGGTAGGAAGGGTAACACGGAGGATATACAGACAAAAGAATACATCGGTGAGGGCTGATTAACAGCTTATTTTCTGCATAATCCAATAAATCAAGGCTATCAGGAAATTCTATCACTTATGACATCCACTGGGAGGTGTGCCCAGAAACAGCTAACCAAAGGTAGTATGGTATATAGGAAGAGATGATTCTTGAAATCTCATTATTAAAAAGTGGCTCAAGGTCAGCTTCACAACACATTAGCAGAGCGCATGTTTTCTGAATGAGCTAGCTTATATTACTCTGAAGACTTCCTCTAAATTCTAATTGGGGAGTCTTTAAATCTTCAAACATGAATTTGTTGGAGAAGGGATTCAATTATGTGTGAGTTGAAAATAGGAAAAGATTTGCTTGACCAATATATCTCTCCTTTCCTGTGAGAACTAATGGAACAACAACCCACCTACTCCAATGGGCAAGCTGTCCATTTTCTGAATTTATGTCAGATAGGGACTTATTAGGAATCCAAGATATTGCAAACACAACTTGGGTCAAAACTGTCAATTACATGGAGAAATTATGTACAAAATTAGGATTTTAGAGACTCAGAATTTTTGGCAGATAACTAGATTCTAAACCCCTCTGAAATCAGAATAGAGTCCAGTGACCCTCTGGAGTAATCCTTCCATTAAATTTGCAATTCTTCTATGTTTGACACTGTCCAGGGAGCAAACAAATGAAGACTCTTTTTATAAAATGTTCTTTTTCTTCCTACCTGACCGAAATCTGACTCCAGATTTTCTGTGGGGTATACTTGGAAAGTACATGTCCTGTGACAATTGCCATCTAGAATTTATGCTTCTGAAAATTAAAAATGGCTACTGTTTGTTGTTTTGTCACTACGTATTACACCTACAGATTGTTTAAATGAGAAAAGTAGAGAAAACATATCTCATATATATGTAAGAGCATGTGTAATAGAATGTATACATTCAATAAGATGAAGAGACATTAGATATTGCATGTGTAAAGTGATACAGACTTTAAGGTATATATATATATATATGCATCATATTTATATGTCTTATGGCAACTATGTATATAGACTTTAAAACCATTTGAATATTAGCTTTTGCATAATTGAGAAACTGCTGTTACCAGTCTGTAAGCACAAAAGCAAAAGACATTTTAGGAATTGCTTACACTGAATTGTGGGTGATTTGAAATAAATTTGTAGGAAGCTTATTAAATCTTTTCTTTCTTTACTGAAAAAAACACCAAAGATCATTTCTGTAATGCATCGGTCTGTCAAATCTGTATAAACAAGTATAAATGTTAAAAAAAAGTAAAGAATACTAATCAAGAGACACAAGACATACACTGCTTAATAAATCTTGCCTTCAATTTATTTGTCTAGTATTACAAAGGCAGAGGAGATATCAATTAATATAGGCAAAGAGGACCCATAATTTATAATTAACTGGCAAGTGGTTTGTAACAAACAGCAGCACGGAGTCTAATAGCCGGTAGAAAAATAACTAGTGTTGATTTGTCCCTCGGCAAATTAATAGAGTGCTTATCAATGACAGGGTTACATAAAACTGCTAAATAAATAATCATCAGTGAGTTCGAGTGAAGCAGATCTTTAACAAGCTTAATCTGAACCTCTTGACATCTGTAGACTATGAAGAGATTAAATGGTAAGAAAGGGAAGATGGAGCATGCATATTGTAAGCCTGCTCAGGAACTGTACCAGATCATGTTCTTATGTAATGAGAAATAAAAAACATTTTTATTGCAAAATTACATTGAAAAATGATTTTCATTATAATTAGAGTGAAAATTATAAAAGATATATCAAGGAAATGCTGAATTGGAATTTGCCAGATGAGAGTTTCACTACATCTCTTAACAATGAAAACATATAATTTTCGTCACTTTTGATATATTTTCGCTCGTTTGCTTCACTTTTATTACTCACCTTTGTACATGCCATGCGTTCCAACTCATATGTCACCACAGCTACACCAGCGAGCTTATTTTTGGTTATTATGGTTCCACTATCGAAGAAAATTAATCAAGATCCTATATTTAAATGGACAGTTCCATCCTGCCTTCTCAACCACCCCCAGCCACTTACATGGAACTCTAAATTTTTGTTACAGGATGCTTCATTCCTTAAGGTTTTTCTGGTATACCATTTACAGTGCTGTGAATTAACAGACCTGTATAATACCTCCAGCCTTTTCTCTGAGAGGTTTTTAAAGTCACCCTTATTTGTTGGTATATTACCAGTATCATACCACCTGTGTTTCTTAATTAATGAAATGAATATTCTTAAAACCATGGAGCTTTGGGAGAAATATTCTGAATCAATATGTCATTATGCCTCAGATATTAACTTTTCTTAAAAGACTCTTTTAAAAAACAATTTTAGGCTCACAGAAAATTCAAAGGGAAGTTGCCGAGATTTCCCATATACAATGTCTTTTTAAGATATACATAGATAAAGCCACTCACAAAAATAGGGAGATGCCATAATTCTTAAATAGAAACCTGGTTTCCAGTGGGATATATATATATATATATATTCTCAAAAGTGTTTCAGTGAGAGACAAAACATGAGAACCTGGAGCTGGAAAGTCACAGATTGCATCCCATGTGGCAGTTCCCTGCTTCTAAGCTAGAACACATCCTGACCTCATTTCTGCCTTCTTTGGACTTGGGATGGCCACCTCTGTGGGGATTCACCCTTAGATTCCTAAGTCTTTGCTACTCTTATGAACTACTGGCCAAGATTCAGCTGTATGTATAGTAGATCACTTACAATTTATTTATAGGATATGTCATATTTTCATGTTAAACATCCACTTGTCAGTGAAAGCTGCTGGTATTGAGTGTGAATATGTGTGCAAATGTATTCAGTGAACTTTGTAACTCACAGCAAGCTACTCAGAGACTTCAAATATTATTGTACATGCCAGTGTTCAGATCTGGGTCATCAGCATTACTGCTTTTCTGAACTTCAGTTCCAATTTCCAGTAACCTTTTGGACATCTCACCCTTCATTTTCCATGAGATCTTTATATTCACATACTGAAAACTGAATTCAGAATGTTGTTGTTCAGTTACTAAGTCGTGTCCGACTTTTTGTGACCCCCATGAACTGTAGCATGCCAAGCTTCCCTGTCCTTTACCATCTCCCTGCATTTGCTCAGACTCCTGTCCATTGAGTCAGGGATGCCATCCTACCATCTCATCCTCTATCACCCCCTTCTCCTCCTGCCTTCAATCTTTCCCACAGAATAAAGGTATAAGATTTCACCAAGCTTTTTTTTTTTTTTCAAATTTAACCAATTAGGAAACATCCTTAATCTCCTTCTCTCCCTCATGTCTTCTGTCCACCCCAACCCCCCCCCCCCCCATGAGTATATGTACTCTTTTAAAAAATCTTTATTTTTTGCTGCACTGGGTCTTCTTTTGCTGTGGCTCCTCTTGTTGCAGAGCATGGGCTCTAAGCATGCAGGCTTTAGTAGCTGTGGTGTGTGGATAGGCTCAGTAGCTGCTGTTCACAGGCTCCAGAGCGTGGACTTAGTAGTTGTGGTGCTTGGGTTTAGTTGCCCTATGGCATGTGAGTTACAAGGGAACTACGCAACTAAACACTTTAATATTAAATATTAATAGGTTCCCTCCTATCTATTTCTTTTGCAACAACCTTTATTTAGGCCCTTATAACATCCTATCTGAGATTTTGTAATAATTTCTGTGATGGGAAGAGTAATGGCCCCTGAAAGGTGTTCATGTCCTAGTCTCCAGACCCTGTGATTATGCTACATGGCAAAGGGGAAGTAAGATCACTGGTAAGCTGATTCCCAAATGGGGAGATTGTCTTGCATAACTCTGGTGAGTTCATTTTAACCACAGTGGTCTTTAAAAGTGGAAAAGAGAGGAGGCATAGAAGAAAGCCAGAATGACCTGATGTAGAAAATCTTAACCTTCTGTTGCTGCTTTGAAGGCAGAGGAAAGGGTCACAAACCAAGGAAAGCAGGTGACCTCTAGGTGCTGGAAAAGACAAGGAAATGGGTCCACCCTAGAGCCTCTGTGCTGTGCTTAGTCGCTCAGTCATGTCAGACTCTTTGCAACCCCATGGACTGTAGCCCACCAGGCTCCTCTGTCCATGGGGAGTGTCCAGGCTAGAATATGAAAGCGGGTTGCTGTGTCCTCCTCCAGGGGATCTTCCCAACCAAGGGATTAAAACCCATGTCTCCAGCATCGCAGGCAGATTCTTTGCTGTCTGAACCGCTAGGGAAGCCCAACTTTACTGGGGACCTTTTGTGTGAGAGGCAAACGTGATAAGCACTACACTAAGGAAACGAGGTAAAGTAAAAGTGAAAGTGATAGTGACTCAGGCGTGTCTGATTCTTTACAACCCCATGGACTGTGTGCAGCCCGCCAGGGTCTTCTGTCCATATAATTCTCTAGGCGAGAATACTGGAGTGGGTTTCTATTCCTTCTCCAGGGGATCTTCCTGACCCAGGGATTGAACCCAGGTTTCCTGCATTGCAGGCAGATTCTTCACCATCTGAGCCACCAGGGAGCCTCTAGAAGGCAGGCAATTTTGCCAACACCTTGGTTTCAGCCCAATGAGAACTCTGTCAGACTTGGAACCCCAGAACTGGAAGATAACAAATAAATTTGCATTGTCTTAAGTCACTAATGTTTTGATAATTTGTTATGAAAGCAACAGGAAACTAATACAGCTTCTTTAGCAAGTTCTGCTGACTTCACCTTCCTTCTCTTGGATCGATTTTCCATACTTTCCCCCAAATTATCTTAAAAATATATATCAGCTATGACACTCTCTTGCATTAAATTCTTCAATGGTTTCTTATCTCGACCAGGATCAAATTGTACTGCTTTCTCATGGCACACAAAGCTCTGCATCATCTGTCCTCAATTTCCAGCTTTTACTCTTATGTTGTGTAACCCTTCCTCTTTTTTTCCCCTTACCTGCATTCCACAAAAATACATTCTACATTCAACGCATATTATCTTAATCACAGTTTCTGGAATATACCAATAATCTTTACAGCTGCTAAGTACTTGTTTATACTCATGACTTTTGGTGGTGTGCTCATCCCTCACTTCCTTCCTGATAAATCCACCCAGTATAAGTTTCTCTAATACTCAGTTCAGTGTATGTCTTTCATGGCTATTTACACAATTTTGTTCTTTAGTTGCTAAGTCATGTCCGACTCTTTGTGACCCCATGTGCTATAGCCCTCCAGGCTCCTCTGTCTGTGGGATTTCCCAGGCAAGAATACTGGATTTTTCCATTTCCTTCTTCAGGGGATCTTTCTGACCCAGGGTTTGAAGCCGCATCTCCTGCATTGGCAGGTGGATTATTTACTGCTGAGCCACCTGGGAAGCATACTACTGCCCTTGGCTAGACCTGGTAAGCACCAACTAAGTTCTCTATGTAGCTCTCTACTGTTCCATGTGTCCTACAAGGAATAACTCATTTATTCCTCACAGCATCCTCAAGATAAAGAGATATTATGAACACCATTTTATAGCAGATGAAACTGATGCATAGGATGAAATTCTTGCACAGGGAAGTTGAATCATATTCCCCAGTTATAAAGCTAGTAATGAGATGGAGCTGAAACTCAGTATCAAGCAGTCTGACTCCAGAATCTGTGCACAAAGCATTGCTTTATATTTTCTCCATATCCAAAACATGGTCACCTTAGTGAACAAAGAGAAGAACTGCTTTTTTGACTTTGTGGAAAGGACAAACTTAGTTATTTAAAATGCTGTTTTGCTGGAGATGTTGACAACATGATACAGTCAAAGTCCCTAACTCTCTGATGTCTCATTAGCTTTGATGTATTTGGTTCATCAAACAGAGTCTTTCCAGGCCAAAATTCCATTTGTTGGAATTAAAAAAAAAAAAAAATTCTATGTTCATGAGGAATATTCATCTGCAGTTTTCTTGTAATGTTGGTTTTTGGTTTTGCTATTGGGGTAATTCTGGCTTTGTAAAATGAGATGGGAATTATTTCCTTCTCTTCAATTTTGTGAAAGAGTTTGTGTAAAAATTGGTATTATTTTCTTATATGTTTGGAAGAATTCAACAGTGAATCCATCTTGTCTTGCAGTTTTCTTTGTGGGAGAGTTTTAAACTGCAAAAAAAATTTTTTTAATGAATAGGATTATTAGAATTATCTTTCTCTTCTTGAGCAAGTTCTAATAGTTTCTGTGAAGAATTTTTTCATTTTTGTCTAAGTGATTGAATTTATCAATATAATTTGATATAATATTCCCTATCCTTCCAGTAGACTAAAAAACTTAGTCATGTCACCTCTTCCTTTTCTAAAAGTGAGGATTTGTGTTTTCAGACTGTCTTTTTTATTAATTAATCTAGCTGGAGATTTACCCATTTTATTGATTTTTTTTTTCTAAGAACCTACTTTTGGTTTTACAAAACAATGACTAGTATGCTATTAATTCCATCCAAGTACATTTTTATCTCTAGGAGTTTTTGGTCTTTTTATCCTTCATATCTCTTCTTAATTCTTTGAACACATAGAATACAGTTATAATAGCTGTTTTAAAGATCTTGTCTTTAAGTACTAACTCTTGTGTCAATTTTGGGTTTGTTTTAATTGATTGATTTCACTGCTCATTTAGATCCTTGGCACATCTGGTAACTTTTTACCCTGTTGGGTCCTGGTTATTTTTGTGTTTCCATACCTATTTTTGTCTTTTGTTTTGGTGGCTCAGACAGTAAAGAATCTGCCTGCAATGCTGGAGACCTGGGTTCCACCCCTGGTTCAGGAAGATCCCTTGGAAAAGGAAATGGCAACCCACTCCAAGATTCTTGCTTGTGAATTTCATGAACAGAGGATCCTGGTGGGCTGCAGTCCATGAGGTCGCAAGGAGATGGACAACAACTGACTGACTAACACTGAGCTACCTGGAAAGTTGAGTTCTGGAGAGTCCAGAGGAGTATTTAGCCCAGGGCAGTTATTTCGCACTAGTGAGGCAAGCACTTATGTGCACTCTTTACAGTGGTCTGTGAATTGCGGGACTTTCAGTCTTGCTGGTGGGAACAGGCACTCTCCCAGCCCTGTATGGGCACCAGGCAGTGTTTTCTCTAATCCTTGGGTCAATTTCACCATCTTCAGGTAGTTTCATTCCAGGCCTGGCTGATAAGTACTCTGCTAAATTCTCCAGGGCCCCTCTACAGATCTCCAAGGTTCTTTATCGATGCAGCCGTCTCCTCCTCTTCAGCTGTCTTGCTTATTCTAGCTGCCTGCCCGTATCTCCCCACACTCATCTTTGTCTCCTCAACTGTGGGTTTGGGTGGGCTCTGCCTGTGTGCCCTTCTCCTTGTACTACATTTTCTACTCCATCTTGGTAAGAAGTTATGTCAGCTTATCTTGTTGCTCATTTAGGGGCTTTGTGTTGGGGACAAAGATTCAGGGCCCCAAAACTGAATGTTATGTTTTGAACTAGGAAACCTGGTGAGTTAGAAGTTTTCTCGACCTTCAGGACTTATGTGCACTAGCTGGGAAGGAGAAATGGGTGGCTTCTGGCAGAATTGGGGTGTACAAAGAAAGTGTCTAGAGAGTCTGTCCTGGTAATACTAGCCTACCCAGTGATGCCAGTTACATTCTGTAGCACTCAGGGATAAAGCTTTATAGAGGGCACTCCATGGACTTGCTCTTATGGTAAAAGTCTTGTCATACAAATAGGACCTACCAGAGGGTGGTCCCAAGATGGAGGAGGAATAGGATGGGGAGACCACTTTCTCCCCAACAAATTCATCCAAAGATCATTTGAATGCTGAGAAACTTCCACAAAACAATTTCTGAACACTGGCGGAGGACCCCAGGTCAGAAAAGCAGACCATTCTCTTCGAAAGGAGGTAGGACAAAATATGAGAGATGAAAGAGAGACAGAGACCCACCCTGGGGAGGGAGTGATAAAGGAGGAAAAGGTTCCAAACAGTAGGAAACCCTCTCACAGGCAGGTTTGTGGGGAGTTTTGGAATCTCAGAGGGCAACATAACTGGAAGGAAAAAAAATTAAAAAAAAAAAGACAGAATATGCGCCCAACCGCAACTGCTAACAGAGAAGTAGCCCAGACGCTTGTGTCTGCCACCAGTAAGCAGGGGCTGGATTAGGGAGGCACGGGCTGCATTGCTTAGGGTAATGACGGGGCCTGAATGCCCTGAGGATGATCAGGGAGCTAATGTGAGATAGCAACCCAAACTGTGGGATCACAAGAGAGAGGGAGAAAAAAAAAGAGAACTTTCCTGCGAAAGGCTCTAAACTGTAGCCTGACTCGCTCACAGAACAAAGGATTGAATGAATACCAAAGGAGAGCTACCCAGCTGTGTACAGGCCCCCCTCCCCCTTACCCCGCTGGAGGCAGAGAGGCAGGCTTGTGACAGCCAGAGCCGGAAGGCAAGAGGCAATCTTGGCTCCAGAGACTGGCATCCTCCACCAAACTGATCAGGCTTCCAGTTGCTAACCACGTCTTCCTGGGATTCTGGACAGTTGACATCTACCAGGAGGGTCGCAGCCTGAGATCAGCTCCCCAGAGGAGACACAGGGCACACCTGAGAAGGCGCTGTAGCGGTGCACCTGGAAAACCAAGCGGTTGGGACTGGGGAGGTGATTAGGATGCACAGTGCACCTGGGACAGTGCACTCGCCAAGCACCCGGTCCCCTGAGCTGCTCGGACCTGGCAAGGGCACAAAACATGCTCAACCGAGCCTGTGCCCTTGAGGAGTACCTGAGAACCTGAACCTGAGTGGCTTAGACCTGGGGAGTTCACAAAATGCGGGGCCCACTTTGGGCGGTGCTCCTGCAGAGCACCCTGGAGCCTGAGCAATGTAGACCTAGAAAGCACACACTGCGAGCTGGGGCAAACTCAGTGTGGTCCGTACACTGCGAGCACTCCGCACACACACCAGCGATATTTGTTTGCATGTCCCTCCCTTGCTACAACATAACTGAACAAGTGAGCCTAAATAAGTGACCACCTTCACCTCCTTGTGTCAGGGCAGAAATTAGACTCTAAGAGACTTGCAAACCGAGGAAGTTAAAATAAAAAAGAGGGAACTGCTCTGGAAGTGACAAGGGCAACAGACTGAAAGCTGCTGTTAACATTGACTAAGCATTGGAGGGGCCTATAGACCTTGAGAACAAGCATAAGCTGGAACAAGGAACTATCTGAAACTGAACTGACCCCACACTGCCCACAACAGCTCCAGAGAAATTCCTAGATATATTTTTACTATTATCACTTTTTTTTAAATTTTCATTTTTATAACCTACTATTTACCTTGTGTGAAAGTGAAAGTCACTCAGTCATGTCCATGGAATTCTCCAGGCCAGAATACTGGAGTAGGTAGCCTTTCCCTTCTCCAGGGGATCTTCTCAAGCCAGGGATCTAATCCAGGTCTCCCACATTGTGGGAAGATTCTTTACTGGCTGAGCCACAAGGGAAACCCAAAAAGAGACCCTATTTTTAAAGCAAATTTGATATATATGTATATTTTATAATTATTGTGGTTTTGTATTTTTAATATTGCATTTTTGAGAGTCTAACCTTTACTCTAGATTTTTAATCTTTGCTTTTTTGTATTTGTTATAAATTTTGTACCTTTAAGAATCTAATCTTCAGTACCCATTTTCACTTAGGGGTGTGATTACTGGTTTGATTGCTCTCTTCCTATTTGACTCTCCCTTTTCTCTCCCAGGTCACCTCTGTCTCCTCCCTCCCCCTTCTCTTCTCTGCTTAACTCTATGAATCTCTCTGGGTGTTCTGGGCTGTGAAGAACACTTAGGGAACTGATTACTGGCTAGATTGGTCTCTCCCCTTTTGACTCCCTGCCTTCTCCTCTTGGTCACCTCTGTCTCCCTCCTTCCTCTTCTCTTCTCCACGTAACTCTGTGAACCTCTCTGGGTGTCCCTTGTTGTGGAGAGTTGTTTTATCATTAACCTAGATGTTTTATCATCTGTGCTATATGAATGGAGAAGTCTTGAGGCTACTGTAAGAATAAGACTGAAAGCCAGAGGCAGGAGGCTTAACTCCAAAACTTGAGAACATTGGAGAACTCCTGATTCCAGGGAACATTAATAGACAAGAGCTCATCCAAAAACCTCCATACGTACACTGAAACCAAGCTCTACCCAACAGCCAACAAGTTCCAGAGCAAGACACACCATGCTAATTCTCCAGCAAAGCAGGAACACAGCCCTGAGCCTTAAAAGACAGGCTGCCCAAAGCCATGCCAAACCCATATATACCCCAAAACTCACTAGTGGCACTTCATTGCACTTCAGAGAGAAGAGATCCAGCTCTACCCACCAGAACACAGGCGCAAGGTCCCCTAACCAGGAAACCTTGACAAGCCACTAGTCCAACCCCACCCACAGGGGTGCACAATAAAGAGGAACCACAAACTTCCAGCCTATGGAAAGGGGACCCCAAACACAGCAATCTAAACAAAATGAGAAGGCAGAGAAATATTCAGCAGGTAAAGGAATGTTATAAATGCCCAGCAAACCAAACCAAAGAGGAAGAGATAGGGAGTCTACCTGAAAAAGAATTCAGAATAGTGATAGTAAAGATAATGCAAAATCTTGAAAACAAAATGGAGTTACAGATAAATAGACTAGAGACAAGGATTGAGAATATGCAAGAAATGTTTAACAAGGACCTAGAAGAAATAAAGAAGAGTCAATCAGTAATGAATAATGCAATAACTGAGATCAAAAGCACTCTGGAGGGAATTAGCAGTAGAATAACTGAGGCAGAAGATAGGATAAGTGAAGTGGAAGATAGAATGGTGGAAATAAATGAAGCAGAGAGGAAAAAATAATTAAAAGAAATGAGGACAACCTCAGAGACCTCTGGGACAATGTTAAATGCCCCAACATTTGAATCACAGGAATCCCAGAAGAAGACAAAAAGAAAGGATATGAGAAAATATTTGAGGTGATAATTGTTGAAAACTTCCCTAAAATGGGGAAGGAAATAGCCACCCAAGTCCAAGAAACCCAGAGAGTCCCAAACAGGATAAACCCAAGGCAAAACACCCCAAGACACATATTAATCAAACTAACAAAGATCAAGCACAAAGAGCAAGGGGAATTTTGAAATATTAAAAGCAGCAAGGGGAAAAATAACACAAAAGGGGATCCCCATAACGGTAACAGCTGATTTTTTTCAGTAGAAACTCTTCAGGCCAGAAGGGAATGGTAGGACATACTTAAAGTGATGAGAGAGAAAAACCTACAACCCAGATTACTGTACCCAGCAAGGATCTCATTCAGATATGAAGGAGAAATAAAAAACTACAGACAAGCAAAAGCTGAGAGAATTCAGCACCACTAAACCAGCTCTTCAACAAATGCTAAAGATCTTCTCTAGACAGGAAACACAGAAAAGCTTTGTAAACTCAAACCCAAAACAACAAAGTAAATGGCAACAGGATCATACTTTTCAATAATTACTTTATTTTTCTTTTGCAGGTCATAGACATTTTATTATGAAGAATACTGTAAATATTTTTAAAAGTTGTTATAATAGTAAAAATTTTAAGAGTCACTATATTCAGGGAATAATTAAAAATAGCATTTAGACACTACATGGAAAGCAGTACAACAAAAAGGAAATTGTCTCCTTTTAATTTTTCTGGAAGTAGAATTAATATATTGGAAGGGATCAAGCTAGTCATTAACACTGCTAGTAAAATTCAGCATCAGATACAAAGAATTAGATTAAAAACTGGAGATAACACTGACTGTGTAGTCATATCACATAAGTTACACATTTGCCATTTTTATTTAACCTGCATGGTTTTTTTTTTTTTTTTTGAACTTCCAGCTCTTCAAGCTGGTTTTATTTTATTTTATTTTAGTTTTTTATTTTTTTAATTTTAAAATCTTTAATTCTTACATGTGTTCCCAAACATGAACCCCCCTCCCACCTCCCTAAATGTAAATGGGTTGAATGCCCCAACCAAAAGACTAAGACTGGCTGAATGGATACAAAAACAAGATCCCTATATATGTTGTCTACAAGAGACCCACCTCAAACCAAGTGACACATACAGACTGAAAGTAAAGGGCTGGAAAAAGATATTTCATGCAAATAGAGACTGAAAGAAAGCAAGAGCAGCAATATTCATATCAGATAAAATAGACTATGAAATAAAGGCTGCAAAAATAGGCAAATAAAGACACTACATAATGACCAAAGTATCAATCCAAGAAGAAGATATAACAATTATATATGCACCCAACATAGGAGCACAATACTTGTAAGGCAAATGCTAACAAGTATGAATGGAGAAATTAACAGTAACATACTAATAGTGGGAGACTTTAACACTCCACTCACACCTATGGATAGATCAACCAAAGAGAAAATTAGCAAGGAAACACAAACTTTAAATGATACAGTCGACCAGTTAGACCTAATTGATATCTATAGGCCATTTCACCCCAAAGCAATGAATTTCACCTTTTTCTCAAGTGCACATGGAACATTCTCCAGGATAGATAACATCCTGAGCCATAAATCTAGTCTTGGTAGATTCAAAAAAATTGGCATCATTTCAAACATCTTTTCTGATAACAATTAGATGTCAACTACAGGAAAAAATCTATTAAATATACAAACATATGGAGGTTAAACAACACACTTCTGAATAACCGACAAACCATGGAAGAAATCAAGAGGAGATCAAAATATGCATAGAAAAAAATGAAAATGAAAACACAACAACCCAAAATCAATGGGACTCAGTAAAAGCAGTGTTAAGGGGAAGGTTCATAGCAATACAAGCGTACTTCAAGAAACAAGAGAAAAATCAAATAAACAACCTAACTTTATACATAAGGCAACTAGCAAAAGAAAAAAAAAAAAAGAAGAACCCCAGGGTTAGTAGAAGGAAAGAAATCATAAAAAATAGGGTAGAAATAAATGAAAAATAAACAAAGGAGACTATAGCAAAAATCAATAAAACTAAAAGCTGGTTCTTTGAGATAATAAATAAAATAGACAAACCATTAGCCAGACTCATCAATCAAAAAGGGGAGAAGAATCAAATCAACAAAATTAGAAATGAAAATGGAGAAATCACAACTGACAACACAGAAATACAAAGGATCATAAGAAACTACTATCAGCAACTATGTGCCAATGAAATGGACAACTTGGAAGAAATGGAAGTATTCTTAGAAAAGTATAACCTTCCAAACTGAACCAGGAAGAAATAGAAAATTTAACAGACCCATCACAAGCACGGAAATCCAAACTGTAATCAAAAATCTTCCAACAAATAAAAGCCCAGGACCAGATGGCTTCACGTGAATTCTACCAAAATTTTAGAGAAGAGCTAACACCTATCCTACTCAAACTCTTCCAGAAAATTGCAGAGGAAGGAAAACTCCCAAACTCATTCTATAAGGCCACCATCACCCTAATACCAAAACCAGACAAAGATGCCACAGAAAAAGAACTACAGGCCAGTATCACTGGTGAAAAAGATGCAAAAATCCTCAACAAAATTCTAGCAAACAGAATTCAGCAACATATTAAAACGGTCATACATCATGACTAAGTGGGCTTTATCCCAGGGATGCAAGGATTCTCCAGTATTCGCAAATCAATCAATGTGATACACCACATTAACAAATTGAAAGATAAAAACCATTATATCAATAGATGCAGAGAAAGCCTTTGACAAAATTCAAGACCCATTTATGATAAAAACTGTCCAGAGGGCAGGCATAGAAGGTACATACCTCAACATAATAAAAGTCATATATGATGAACCCACAGCAAACATTACCCTCAATGGTGAAAAATTGAAAGCATTTTCCGTAAAGTCAGGAACAAGACAAGAGTTCCCACTCTCACCACTACTATTCAACATAGTTTTGGAAGTTTTAGCCACAGCAATCAGAGAAGAAAAAGAAATAAAAGGAACCAGATTAGAAAAGAAGTAAAACTCTCACTGTTTGCAGGTGACATGATCCTTTACATAGAAAACACTAAAGACACTACCAGAAAATTACTAGAGCTAATCAATGAATATAGTAAGTTGCAGGGTATACAATTAATACACAGAAATCCCTTGTGTTCCTATACAGTAACATGTGAAAACAGAAAGAAATTAAGGAAACAATCGCATTCACCATTGCGATGAAAAAAATAAAATACTTAGGAGTAAATCTACCTGAAGAAACAAAAGACCTATATATAGAAAACTGTAAAACACTGATGAAAGAAATCAAAGATGACACAAATAGAAGGAGAAATATACCATGTTCCTGGATCAGAAGGATCAGTAGAGTGAAAATGAGTATACTACCCAAAGCAATCTATAGATTCAATGCAATCCCTATCAAGCTACCAATGGTATTTTTCACAGAACTAGAACAAATAATTTCACAATTTGTATGGAAATACAAAAAAAAAACCTTGAATAGCCAAAGCAATCTTGAGAAAGAAGAATGGAACTGGAGGAATCTACCTGCCTGACTTCAGACTATACTACAAAGCTATAGTCATCAAGACAGTATGGAACTGGCACAAAGATAGAAATATAGACCAGTGAAACAAAATAGAAAGCTCAGAGATAAATCTACACACCTATGGACACCTTATCTTTGACAAAGGAGGTAAAAATATACAATGGAGAAAAGACCATCTCTTTAACATGTGGTGCTGGGAAAATTGGTCAACTACCTGTAAAAGAACGAAATTAGAACACTTTCTAACACCATACACAAAAAATAAACTTAAAATAGATTCAAGATCTAAATGTAAAACCAGAAACTATAAAACTCCTAGAGGAAAACATAGGCAAAACACTCTCTGACATAAATCACAGAAAGATCCTCTATGACCCACTTCCCAGAGTAATGGAAATAAGAGCAAAAATAAACAAATGGGGCCTAATTAAACACAAAAGCTTTTGCACAATGAAGGAAACTATAAGCAAGGTGAAAAGACAGCCTTCAGAATGGGAGAAAATAATAGCAAATGAAACAATTAATAAAGAATTAATCTCAAAAATATACAAGCAGCTCATGCAGCTCTATACCAGAAAAAAAAAATGACCCAATCGAAAAATGGGCCAAAGAACTAAACAGACATTTCTCTAAAGGAGACAAACAGATGACTAAAAAACACATGAAAAGATGCTCATCATTTATTATCAGAGAAATGCAAATCAAAACCACAATGAGGTAGCATCTCACGCAGGTCAGAATGGCTGCTATCAAAATGTCTACAAGCAGTAGACCCTGGAGAGGGTGTGGAGATAAGAGAACACTCTTACACTGTAGGTGGGAATGCAAACGATTGTAGCCACTATGGAGAACGGTATGGAGATTCCTTAAAAAGCTGGAAATAGAACTGCTATATGACCCAGCTATCCCACTGCTGGGCATACACATCGAGGAAATCAGAATGGACAGAGACATGTGTGCCCCAGTGTTCATCACAGCACTGTTTCCAATAGCTAGAACGTGGAAGCAACCTAGATGTCCATTGGCAGACAAATGGATAAGAAAGTTGTGGTCCATATACACAAATGGATATTATTCAGCTATTAAAAAGAACACATTGGAATCAGTTC
The DNA here is from genome assembly GCF_032405125.1 of Capricornis sumatraensis. NCBI lineage: Eukaryota > Metazoa > Chordata > Mammalia > Artiodactyla > Bovidae > Capricornis > Capricornis sumatraensis. The sequence goes on along the minus strand of NC_091069.1, from coordinate 64,976,898 downwards.
TAATCAGGTGGATGAAACTGGAGCCTATTCTACAGAGTGAACTAAGTCAGAAATAAAAACACCAATGCAGTATATCAAGGCATATTTATGGCATTTAGAAAGATGATAACAATGACCCTATATGCAAGACAGCAAAAGAGACACAGATATAAAGAACAGACTTTTGGACTCTGCGGGAGAAGGCGAGGCTGGGATGATTTGAGAGAATAGCACTGAAACATGTATATTACCATATGTGAAATAGATCACGAATCCAAGTTCGATGCATAAAACAGGGCACCTAAAGCAGTTGCACCGGGACAACCCAGAGGGATGGGTTGGGGAGGGACGTGGGAGAGGGTTTGCGATGAGCGACACATGTACACTCATGGCTGATTCATGTCAATGAACGGCAAAAACTACCACAATATTGTAAAGTAATTAGTCTTCAATTTAAAAAAATAATTTTTTTAAAAAAGAATACATACAAATAGGACTTACCATTTCCTTAACAGACCCTTGGCTTTGATCTGAAAGATAAACAATTCAACCTGAGGACCCCAAACTCACATATGAAGTGTTGAGGAGTTGGTGAAAAGTTTTACTGCTTCTGTGCAGTACTTTTTTGTCAGTTTTTACCAACTGCAGCTCCAAAATTTGTTCCTGGGCTTGACATTTTGAAGAATCATTTGCCTTTTAAATGTGTCACTCACTTTTGTCTGACTGATCTTGCAGAGTCTAGGACCAAACATTTCCAATAAAAGTTTCAGCCATTATAAAAGGCAGTATTAAGTCCTCACACCGTGTTTTGAAAGGCTTTAGGTTGTTAACATTGAAATGGATGTCAGGTTTGAAAAAAAGTTGCTTTTTTTCTTTTCCTTTTTAGCTCAAAATTAATGCTTTCACTTCAGGGCTAGCAGAGCCATGCCTCCACACGTTTCCAAATGTGCTGCTTTCCCAGGCTTATGTAACTCAACATTTGCCAGACTGTCCAGAGGAAGAGCAGAACCACTGTGGTCATCCCCAAAGACTACTTTCCTGGATTGCTTCACTCTATGCTCTATGATAATTTCAGGCTTTCTCACATGTCTGGGGCAGGCAATTTCCAGGGAGCACTTTACTTTGTGCTTCTTGAACTAAGTCCTCTCAGAATAAGATAGCTTCGATTTTCTCTCCTCTTTCCCCTGGTTATGTTTCCTGCCACTGGTAGAAGGGTGACTAATCCCTGGTGCCTGTGAATATGACAGTTCTTATGTCCATTGATGGAGGTGTCCATCTTCCCCATGTCTGATGTCTTAAGGTACTACTTACTATATGTACCAGGAACATCAATTTAGGACATCCTCACCTCTTAGAGAAACCCCCATGACAGCTGATGCCAACCACTTCCTATGCCAAGATTCCCCATCCCCTTTGCCGAGGGGAGTTTAATCCAAGATAAGAATGTTGTTACTGCTGCTGCTGATCTCTTGAACCCTGAATAACTTGGTGAGCTTTTGTGAAACTTCTGTTTTTGTCTGCCCTCCCATTGCAGTTGGGATTCCCTGGTGGCTTAGTCAGTAAAAGAATCCACCTGCAATGCAGGTAGACCTGGGTTACATCCCTAGGTGGGGAAGATCTCCTGGAGAAGGAAATGGCAACCCACTCCAGTATTCTTGCCTGGGAAATCCCATGGGCCCAGGAGCGTGGCATGCTATGGTCATGGGGTCCCAAAAGAGTCAGACTCAACTTAGGGACTAACCCATCACCGTCACCACTGCAGTCATTCCACCCCAGACTTCAAAGTAAGTAACTCTTGAGCTGATATATGGTGGACAAGTAGGGGAAATCAGACTTTATTCACAGATCTACAAATAGATCCATGTGACAGGAACCCATATGGGATAAAGTAGCCACATGACACTGGGATCTAGTTGTTCTCCTTGGCAGAGGGGCCTCACCTTTGATGGAGTTCACTGCTCCTACGCAAGTGTCTCTGCTTTCCCAGGAGGACCTGATTCTTCTGATAAATACAAGGGAAAGAAACTTGTAACACAAACCCTTAAACTGACCTAGATGTTACAGAATTCTCAGCTGAACACAATTCTGGTTCAAGTGGAAGTCCTGCTACTCTTCAAACAAATATCTTTACTAGGAATCCTCTTGGAAATGTTTAACTACCAATGAATTCCCAATGACGGTGAATTGATTCAGCCTACAAAGAAGAGGGCCATCTGGACACACCCTTACAACTGTCAACTTTCCTGGAGATGAGGACTAGGGTAGAATGGGGGTGTTCTGTCAGTACCTTGAAGTCTCCCAAATCTAGAAAGGGGTAGTGATAGTTTTACAGGCTTACATGGTTTCCTAGAATGACTCTTGCTAAAGAAGAACATTGAAAGGAAGGTTGGTTGCTAGGTAACCCTATAGCATCACATGGGTTCTGATACCTTCAATCTGGCCAGTGGGAGGATGGGCTGACAGGGGACCATATGAAGGATGGGATGAGGCTGTAGGAAAAGAGGGATGGCAAGTTTCATCAAAGAGAAATTAGGGAACCATTCAACAGAGTGGGAAATAGATGTTGCATGGCAAAAGCCATAGATAGGTACTTATTGGGCAATCAGGCATACCAGCAGTGAACACATGTCATGTGCCAGGTCCAGAGCTTGGCACTGAGGAGCAATCAGAGAGTAACTGACCGTCATGATGACTATCTTTTATTGAGCCTTCTCTACGTGCCAGGTGCTGTGCCACACACAGTTGCCTTTGTCATTCTCAGAACGACTCGATGAGCTCTGTTCCCAATTACAGTTCACAGCACCGAGGTTGGGGCATTTACTCAGTTCACTCAGCAGTGGAGCCAGTGGGTTTCTTTCCCTTAACAGCTATAATATGTAACATCACCTTGCCTTTTAAGAACTTACAATCCAGATGTGCAGAAAGTATCTGTATGTTTTTAAAAAATAATAATTGATACAAGGCAAAATAATTAGTAACTATGTATAAATTGCACAGACCAACGTGTACCATGGTTTTGCCAAAGAAGGAAGTCCCTTTACATTGTGGTGACCAAAATGTTTCATTAAGAAGGTATGATCTGGGCTTGCCTTGAAGAATAGAAATAGGACATGAAGAGGCAGAGATGAAGGAAATTAAGGCTGAAGAGTGAGGAAAGTCTGAGTCCTGAGTCTTTTACAGGTAAAGGGACAGATGTTTACCCAAAAAGAGAATTGGTTGCATATGTAACAAGCAAATGAGCACTCATTTAGGGTGGATGTTTGTATGTGAAACATAGGTATTTGCGTAGGTGTTTCAAATATTTTATCAAAGTCGGGAATGCTGCACAATGAAGTACTGCCAAGGCTTTAATTGGACTCGTATTTACTTGGGATTATATAGAGGGCTTTCGTATTTTTTTTTTTTTTTTGCGTGTGTGAAAAAATTTTCCTCGAATGATAGCAAAAGAAGGGGAAGCTCACTATATTGAACGTGCTTTCTGATCTCCCTTACAAGCTTTTATGTAATTGCTAGAATTTCCTGAATTGGGATCAGGCCCTAGCAGCTATTGGAAGAACTTGTCACTGCCCACCTTTGTTGGGAGCAACGTGACGCTGCCCTGAGGGGGCATTGTCAACCTTCTCTGTGTTTTTCATCTCCTGCTCCCTCAACCTTTAGATGGAGCCTTTTAGAAGTGCTTTTTTAGAAGTAGCATTTGTTTATATCTGGTTTGCTAACTGGATGAGTTAGCGTCTTTGGGATTCCAATACAATGGATAAAACCAAAGTGATACAGGAAAAGAGAATCGTTCAATATTTACAATAGTGATGCTTTTGTCCAAACAGTACTTTTCTTTTGAATTAATTCTTGTTCTAGTTTTCTTCTCCTCCCATCTATATGCCCTTGCACTAATGGCGTACTCTTTGAGTACTAGAATTTGGTGGCATTTTTGACAGAATTAAATTGTGTCCACAATTATCCTGCAATTCAGGTGGTTGCCCTTTATCAATGTGTTGCTATTTAAGTAAAGCTGCTCATTGTCTTGGGCTACTGTATTATGCAGACTTTCCAGGTGGCTCAGTGGTAAGGATTCCACCTGTCAATACAGGAAACGCAGGAGACATGGGTTTGATCCCTGGGTTAGGAAGATCCCCTGGAGGAGGAAATGGCAACCCACTCTTGTATTCTTGCCTGAAAAATCCCATGGACAGAGGAGCCTGGTAGGCTACAGTCTGGTGGAATACAGTCCACTGGGTCTCAAAGATTGGGACCACCACTGAGAGACTGAGCATGCTTGCTCTGTATTTTGCTCTCAGGGGACAAACTTTCTCCACCTTCTAGAAAACGCTCCATCTTTATTTTGCATTGGCTTAGTTCTTCACATTATAGTTTCCCTCTCTCTTCTCTCCATCCCTCGTTAAATGATACCCAAATCTTAAAAAATAAATATAAATTAAGAAAATAATATAAATAAATGTCAGTATCATCCTGTATCCTTTGTAAATGTGACATACAGATCACCTTTATAGGCAAGTATTATAATTAGCAAAAAAGATCCATTTTATTAGTGACTTGTTCCAACTTTGTTTTTCGCTACTAAATCAGAAGAGATTCGTGAATCAATTTTAAGTTTGGGAACACATGTAAGAATTAAAGATTTTAAAATTAAAAAAATAAAAAATTAAAAAAAAAAAGATTAAAAAAAAAAGGAAAAACCATAAAAAAAAAATATATAGTGCAATGCAGTTTATCAGCCTTGATTTTTGCAGTCATGGCAATTGCATTTTCCATAGTAAATAATATCACCATTCACTTGCTGTATCACCACCACCCAAACCACAAAAATAAGCTGAGATATTTTTTCTCAGCTCTCCCCATTACTTGAAAGATGTTCTGTCAATAGTTCCTTGAGTACTCTAGCCCTGGCAGGTCATTTCCTAATATTATCATTGCTCATTCACAAGAAGTAAGAAGACAGGACTTTGGACACCCAGGCATAGTGGCCAGCACAGCCTGTCAGGGCGGGAGCTTTCACCCATCTGTTGGCAGTACACTATGGAGAGTCAGTCACCACACTGAGTTTTAAAAGCATTCTAAAGATCTTTTTAAGAGCGTGTGTCTTAGTCACTTTGGGCTTCTATAACAAATCATAGATTGGGAGGCTTTTAAACAACAGAAATTTATTCCTCACAGATCTAGAGGCTAGAAACCAGAGATCAGGGTGCCAGCACAGTTGGGGTCTGGTGAAAATCCTTTTCTGAGTTGCAGAGCACTGTCTTCTCATTGTATCTCCACAGGGCAGAAATGGAGCCAAGGAGCTCTTTGGTGTCTGTTTCATTAGGGCTCCAGTGCCATTCACAAGGGCTCCATCCTCATGACCTAATCATCTCCCCAAAACCCCATCTCCTAGTATTGTCACATTTGGGGGTAAGATTTCAACATATGAGCTGGGGAGGAGAACACCAATATTTAGTCCATAACAACACACAGAGTGAAAGGGGCAAGTTAGTTAGATTTTGACTGCAACACATGGCCTGTGGGATCTTAGTTCTCCAACCAGGGACAGACCCCGTTGCCCCCGCATTGGCAGCATAGAGTCTTAACCGCTAGACTGCCAGGGAAGTTTACAAGTTCTTTAAATGAGAGAAAAAACAAAGGGTTGTGAGAATTCTAAGCCAGGAAGGTAGGCAGTTGGACCAAACCTAGTATGTGAGGACTGAAAGGGACCTTCATGATCATCAGGAGGCTGGCATGAAGCAAATGCTGTCATTTTCTCTTTCCTTCCTTCTGCCTGCTCACTGCCAGGACTTCAAATCAGGACTCAAACCTAAAGAAAAATGAAAAGATCCCCTCTTGCATTGAATATATAACAGTGTGTTTCTATCCAAACCCCTTCTGTCCTCTAGGCTGACAATTCACATCAGACAAATCTCACAGTGAGAGAAGCGGTACCCTGTTAAGGAGTTCTGGAAATGGCTGACCCTTACAGAGCTAGCAAGGCACACAGTCTTTCGTGTCAGCCTTTGCTGCACCCATGCTAACTAGTGTACTGACTTGAACTTGGCACTTTCTAGCTCTTCAGTGAGAAGGCTGAGCTTGCCTTCTAACTCTGCTGACCTACAGGAGGTTACGTACGTAGTGTGCCTCCCTGGTGTTATCTTGTGGTTCTTTTTATACTTCCCTAAACACATCCTTGTGGACTTTACTCTTGTGACTCCATTCTAACCTCTCTCCCTGTGGCATAGAGAGTTCCTGCAAACGTAGCAGTAAAACCCAACCCCAGAAGCTGACAAAGCTGCGTAGTAGGTTCCTCGTACTCACATTGGTGTCTCTCTGAATGCTGATGTGTTCTGGAAACGAGGGAGCTTTAAATACCCTTGTTGACATGGGTCTAAGATCTCTCTGTCTGAGGTACTATCAGGGAATTTGCAGGGCATTCATCAAAATCAAGCTGATGCAAGCATGAATACTCACAAGAAAGAGCCCTTTTATGCTGAAAACTGCTGAAGGCTGGAAAAGGGACTAATTTATTTAAATTATCCCTCTAAGTGTCAAGCCCCATGCTTTCTGGAAGGGTCTGACAACTGTGGGTTAAAGAAAGTTTGCTCAAATTTATAAATAAATTAGTAATGGTAGAAAGTTAACCTGGGAAATCAGAGTAACAGAAATGTAATCGCCATCGATGTTGATGCAGGTGTAGGGAAATACAGTTTCTGCTATTAAGCTTTTAAATGTCAGCAAATGGCAGTTTAGTAGATCATTTGCTAATAATGATTAAATTTCTCATTAAAATGTTTCCTTCATTATTCTTCAGGTAGAAATGTGTAATTCAATGATTGTTACATCAATTACACTTAAAAAGCTCATTAAAATACTGAAATATTATCTCTCGTAGTCAGAGTACTTTAAGAGTACTGTACTAATTATAAAAGAAATAAACTCTTATAATAGCACCATTTGAACTGATGCCTTATAAATTCTTAATGTAAAGCTAACATGTAAAGTTTAAATCAAATATATAGATCCAATAAAACAAAACCTTTTTAATCTTGTTTTACCTTCAAAAGGATTCTGATTATTGTAATTAAATAATGCATGATATAATAAAGATCTAGAGTGTGTGATTATTTCATTGGCAATTGAATATTGGTGCTTTTTATTTATGCAAGCAATGTATCACAGGCAATATGCATCAAGCATTAAAATATTGATACAATTACACCTAGCTCACTGCACCAATAAAAAAAAATCTGTGACATGACTCTGCTGATGATACGAGGACAGTTTGAAATCCTTTTTAAATTTTAATACTCTGATGTGCTGGGTTATGCTAATTCTGCTAAGAAATAATGCCTCCAAGATTCACTGTTGTGCTTTTTATTCCTGTGAGCGAACAAATCCAGCTCTGCTCAGCATGGCTAACAAGTAGAGTTTCCTTCTGTACACATCTGACCACTCTTTTTTTGAGAAAGATAAAAAGAATAAGGTTTGGGGTTAGTTTGTTTTTAAAGGTATTCATTCACACTATAATGGCCTTTCTCTAATTTTCTCACTGACTAAGTTCCACAGTTCCTTTTAAAACATCCAAATGCTTTTTTATTCTTCAGTCCTTTCTCCACAGAGCAAAGGGTTAGGGAAGTTTTCCTTGTAGCTGTTTTATTATTAAAGCCTTGGCAAGTGATTACATGGGGCTCTGAGCCTGTCCCAGAAGTCCTCCATGGAAGCAATAGATGACAGAATTTTTCTGCCATATGCACACCTGGGGTTCAGTGTTACACAGCTGACCCATTTTCTCACCTGTACAAATGGACCCAAAATGCCTTTGTTGTTCTGTGTACACAGGAGTAATTTAATGCATAATTGTTGACTTTAAAACACAGCAACAGACTTTCAGTTCATTTGGCTGCTGAAATGTTTGTATAGTTCTGGGGACCTTCCTCTTTGCTTTGAAAATATTTGAGACCCCTGCCCTGGCTAGAGGGAGAGATGTTTTCCATTATCCCACCTGGAAGCAGTATAAATATGGAAAGATGCAGAGATTCATAATGCAATAGCTGTGCGAACAACAACAACAAAAACCCAAAACACATAGTTCAGCGCGTGTATTTCTCAGTGGAGACCTCTGAAAACTCAAAAGTGATAAAGGAATTTTACAGCCATTTCTTCTTTTGACCACTTCCAGATTAGAATGAAGTCTGATAAGATTCCATCACACAATTGTTGGCCAGACCCTCTCCTCAGTGACGCTTATCTGGGAGACCCCATAAACAAATATCCTGGCCCCTAAGCAAAACCTCCTTGATATCTTTGCTTTCCAAAGAGATGCCTGTTAGAATATGGAAAGCTGAAAGAAATGGGCATAGTTGAGCCTGTCAACAGAATGTATACATAGTAGCAATTGAATTGCATTTTAAGACCCTCAGAATTGTACTCTAGAGCCAATAACTGTAAGTTCCATCTTCACCTTTCCTTCTGGTGGCCATGGTTCCCCTTTTAGCAATGTCAAGTGTATTTCCTCCCTCTTTTCCTATATGAATAAGTAGCAATGGCTGGTGATGATACAGCACAGTAGATCATCATGAATGTCTGTAGGATGTCATATTTATGTTCTTCTGTTTAGCTTAAATCTTACTTAGGTTCTAATAGCAAACAGTCCGGTTACAATGGGCTGGCAGTGCAAAGCATCTGCTCAATTCAGATAAATAAGACCAATGTGTTTGAAGGGCAAAGTTTCAATACAAGTGGCCTGCCATTTCATTTGGAGATGCAGTTCTCATGCAGCATAAATCACAAAGGGGAAAAGGATCATTTGCTAATTGATTAATTATCTTGTAAATGAATTAAAAACCTGTGGCGTGCTAGCTAGGTATGTGCAGGAGACTTCAACTGCTTTCTTTTCTCCTTTGAATTTCTAAGTACTAGTGATGATGAGGTTCAGGACTCACGAAGCTGGGGTCTCTTACACCAGGCTGGAGGCCCCACGCCATGATATGCTTACCATGTTTCGGCATTTGAAACCAATCCGCTGTTGGAGGCGGGTGTGTGTGTGTGCATAAACGTAAAGAAAAGAAAATTAAATTTCAAGTCAAAGTGATCCAGTAAGTTAACCGTTCACTTTGGGAGGGTAGACTGTTCTTTTTTGCTTTTATTTTTACATTCTCTAAATAGCAGAGTTGTTCTGAATAACAATCTTTTGTGGACTAAAAGCACCAAGGATTAAAGATCAGGGAGAAGAGCAGTGTTCGTTAAGTGCGAAAGCTGGTGTGTTGCAGAGCCTTGATAACCACAGATGAGCTGGTAATTAACATCCTCGCTTCCCAGGCAAAGGGGCAATTGGTCTTCCGAAGGCATAGACTACTGTTCTCTTTCTCTCCCTCTATGAAAGTAGCTGATTTAGTCAGAAAGGTGACAGTTAAGGCTCTTTGCTGGCAGAATTTTTGCATCTTCCCGGGGCCTCGTTCCCCGACTTTACCACAGAGGCTGTCCATCAGGGTTGTTATGTATGCAGGCTGAGTGAGCCCGCAGGGGATCCTAGTTATTTACACTCTTTTTCAAGCTTCGAAGCTGTTATAATCATTCGCTGTCAACTTTGTGCTGACACTGAATTTTACTTTGTGTTTTTTATGCTCGGTTTGGGTCTAAAATACTGGCATCCGTACCCTACACTGTAATTCCATGGGTGACTGAGCTGGCCAGCCATATCCTGCCTTACTAACAGAGCCCGGGAATCCTGCTACATATGGAAATTTCAGGATTTGTTGATTGTGGACAATAAACAGAGTCTTCCAGCTTTGTGCATTTATCCAGGCAGTGGCCCTCAAGAATAAGCTGTGTACCCTGTTTCATCTCAATGCATTTTCATCTTTAAGAACAGGTAAGTATCGGTTTCATTTACGGAGTTGGAAAGTTGGAAGGGGCAAACTTTCCCTCTGCCAAGCCCAGTGTAATTTTCAGACCTTACTCTTTCTTCCAGACCCCTATTAAAAGGATAAGGTTTGTGATCTCCCCTTGTGGTTGCCCCCTCCCCATTCCTTTCAGCCTTGAGTGAGTCAAAATACAAGCTGGAAGTGCATTCATGATTCAGATCAAAATAGAAGTCTTGTCCTGAGTGGTATGAATGACAAGGAACAAATTATAAAGACCCTGCATAAGGCCACCAGAGCGATGTGAGTGATAAGCTTTTAGACTTCATCAAGGGACAATTGCATGCTCAGACTTTGGTGTTCTGCATCCTAGTCACATGGGGAATAAATACCTTCCATTTGCTTGTGAACAACGTTCCTTCCATTAAGCCCAGGGCCTGGAAGCTTTAATAACAAGACAGGGAACGATTTCTCCATGTTTAAAATGGACTATGTTTCCATGCACTGTTCCCATATCCAATATGAAAATTTCATGTATGTCGGGGCCCAAAGGGAGTGATCCACAAAATGATATGACCCTGTTCTTAACTGGACTTGAAATAAAGCTGGTCAAGAAGCTTGTGTGCTCGGCCAATGTAATAAAGTAGACAAATAATTACCGAGCAAATCAAACACACTTACACCTCAGATGATTTTGAAATATTATCTATAATCGGGCACTTCTGTGCTAGGAGGAAAGGTTAATAAAGTAATTTAAAAAAGATTGTGTGGAGTATTATAGAATCAGAAGAGGACTGGCGATCATAATTGTTAATCTCCTAAAACACCAGTTCTGCATTGCACAGAGCAGATATTTTAGTACGTATTCTTATTGTGTATTCCACTTATTACTATATTAGCTTGCTTAATTATCCTTTGTAAAAACCTTTTATTAGATTTTTTTTGGTGTTAAAAAAACTGATATTATTATTCCAGCAGGGTAGCAATGTGTATGTCAGTTTTCATGTATAGGTGTGTGGAGAAGACTAATACCTTTGAAAAGTCGTTGTCTTCATGTGTGTTACATTGGAGAACAATACTGGAATAGGCATTACATATTTATATATTAACAACTCTTTCTTTCCTGCTGGCATTTGTGATGGATCACAGGGGAATGGCATAACTTTTGCAGTTGGAATTGTTAGAAGAGTGAAGGGTAATTCTAGCTCAGCTGGTACTAGTTTAATACTCAAGATAAAGATAAAGGTGTATGGTTGGTGGGACATATTGATGGGAAGATCTTCTTACATTAAAAAAAAAAACCTTCTGTTTGTATTAAAAGTCTTGTTAAAAGTAAATTTCAGTTAATCTTTTTTTTTTTCCCACTGAAGAACTGATTTTGTATAGAAGGGAAAAAAAGGAAGGAGGGTAACACCAGAAGACACTAGTTCCATCACCACTCTTATTGTACCCCAGGGAGATTGGTTTACATCTGTAAAATAGGATGACAAAATCCATCTCATGGGATTTTTGAAGGATATAGGAAAGAACTATGTAAACATTGAAAGCACCTGCTAAAAATGTTATTTATTGTAATTCTTTGTTTCACAAAATTTTCCATTGTATCTGCATTGTTTATAAGTACTCAAATATGTAATGTTTAATTGGACTCAATGGTAAAGAATCTGCCTGCCAATGCCAGAGACGCAGGAGATGCAAGTTTGATCCCCGTGTTGGGAAGATCTGGAGAAAGAAATGGCAATCCACTCCGATATTCTTGCCTGGGAAATCCCTGGAGGGCTACACAGTCAATAGGGTCTCAAAAGAGGAGGACACAACTTAGCAACTTAACAACAGTGTTTAATTATGCAACTGTTTTTCACTTTGAATGAAGCCCATACCGGCTAGAAACATATATATAATGTTTTCCCATGCAAATAATTTTCACTTTAAATTGTTCAACTTATATGGTCCTGATCCTCTTGTGGGTAACCTCACATTTTCTTCTTTCATTTCCCAACACCTCAAACAGGTGATGTGCCAATTCCATGCGTTCCCATTTCTTTTATTCTTAACTTCCTCATACTTACACTTCTTGGCCTGCCACACAGCTGAAACTGACCTTGTGTTAGTCCTTTGTGGCCAGTGTCCCCTTCTGCAAACACTTGCTTTTGACCTGTCTGTGGCCCTCAGCCAGCTCATGGGAGCCAAACTTTGACCTCTGTGACACTGCGCTCCTTGATTGCCACCCACTCCTGCTTTGTGCTTCTTCTTCCTGCCTGGAAGAGGCATGCTCAAGAGTCCCAGCTGGAGCCCTCAAGGCTTCTGTCTCCACACTCCCTCCTTTAGAGACTCTGTCCTTTCAAAGATGGGCTGGCTGCTCCTGACTGCCCCATCTCCCTGTCCATCGTCAAGCTTCGATCCTTTAGAGACTCTGTCCTTTCAAAGACAGGCTGGCTGCTTCTGAATCTGCCCTGTCTCCCTGTCCATCCTCAAGCCCCAATTCCTCAGAAAAATGTTAAGAATATCTTTCTGGCTGCAGTTGTGCAGAGCTCTGTGATCAGCAGGAGTTACCTTAGCTGTCAGAGTACCAGATTTGAGGAGGCTTTATTTTAGATAGGGGCTTCCTGGGTGGCTCAGCTGATAAAGAATCTGCCTGCAATGTGGGAGACCTGGGTTCGATCCCTGGGTTGAAAAGATCCCCTGGAGAAAGGAAAGGCTGCCCACTCCAGTATTCTGGCCTGGAGAATTCCATGGACTGTATAGTCAATGGAGTCGCAAAGAGCTGGACATGATTGAGTGACTTTCACTTCACTATTATAGAGTCAGGTGAATTAGAGTCTTCATTCCTGCAGATTGAAGCAACTGCAAATCGTTTGTTTTATGTTGGTTTTATCATTTGTTTGGTGTAGAATCAAGTAGGCTTCATGAATTGTGGGAGCCTTGTGATGAAATCAGCTCTTAAACATTGTTCCTCATAAGGCTGGGGGTTCAGAAAAAGCCTTCCACTGCAATCCACCACTTGCCAACACGATGTTAGGACTTTGGAGCTGGAATCAGGAGGGGACACCCTGGCACCTGGAAGACTTTTTAGAAGAACTGAGCTGCCATGTCCATTAGTCTCTTTGTAGATGAAGTTTTTCCTTTTTTTTCTGGCGGCAAATATGGCACTTAGGACTCTTGGCAGGAACATTGGCAAAATTCCAATGAGCCAGTCTTTTTGGAAGACTTTGATCCCGACCAACATGGTCTACTCTTTCAATTAAAAAAAATTAAAAAGTGAAAAAAATGAAGAAAAAGTCACAATATATTAGGATTCTCTGGTGGGGTCACACCCACAATACATTATGGCAGAGTTCCATCTGTCCCCTGAGAGACAAGAATCTTGCCTAGAGCTGTCTTTTATCACTAAAAAAGTTCAAGTCAGGATCACAGAGGTCTCATATATGTCATTGAGAGCATGGCTTTTCTCTGAACTTGACAGGTGAAATGGGTGGACTCCTACCTTCTTCTGGGATCCATACCAAATCCCTATGGAGGGCTGGATGGTTTTCTCGAGGAAAACTCAAGGACCCACCGAGGGTAGGATTATGGGGTGGCAGGTGTGGTGGGAAGATAGAGGAATTGTAGTTTGTGAAGGAAAATCAAGGGAAAAAGAACTCTCTTCTCATTTTTGAAACTCAGCTACCATCACTTTGCCATGCCACTGTAATCTGTGCTTCTAGGTTAAATGCTGCTGCTCTGTCTGGCTTAAAACTTAGGGCGTGAAACTTCCAGTGGGATGTGTCAGATGATTCACTAGTTGGTCAGAACAGAAAGCTAATAGACATTATATTTTTCTAGTAGTATTTTCCTATGACCATGGTTCCAAATAAAAGCTCTCAAATAGAGTACAATTCTGTCTGCATGAGTGATTTCTAGGGTAAAGTATAGAGGTGGCATGTGGTTTCAAATGCGTAAATATTAGCCATGTTTAATACTGGCCAGCAATTTATTGGTGGAATTGCATTTGTCAGTACCAGCTCTGCTTTGATTCTTCCTCCCTATCTCCTCCCTTTCTCCTTTCCTTCCTTCTTCCTGATTTTCTTTCTTATATCTTTCCTTCTGTCCTTCCTTTCTTTCTTGGATATGATATGGATCACTGTTCTTTATTATCATTGACTTAAGATGATTTGTTGCATTTCTTTACTTATAATCCTGACCTTTGCTATTGTATTATTCTGTTTCTCTTATTTTTATATTTCTTTATAAAAGAAATGTATGTTTATAACACAAGGCTAGACTTTTCCTGCAACCTTTGGAGATGTAAAAATACAGACAGTGGGGGAAAAAAAATAACAGTTGTATGTCTCTATATATGTTAAGATAAGAACACAGTATCATATGGCTTTTCTCTTTCAACAGGATAACATACGATGAGTACCTGGGATTCAATACACATAACAGGTTAGAAAAGTAATATAGTTGTAATAATTACTTTCATCTGGCAAAATATTTCAGTCAGCAATGACTAGCAATAAAATAAAATGATCACCTTTAGTGTATCTATTACAAAAACAATTGCTTAAAATAAGAATGGCTTAAAATACCATGTAGAGTATAAAGCCGGAGAAGGAAATGGCAATTCACTCCAGTACTCTTGCCTGGGAAACCCCATGGAGGGAGGAGCTGGTAGGCTGCAGTCCATGGGATCGTGAAGAGTCAGACACGACTGAGCGACTTCACTTTCACTTTTCACTTTCATGCATTGGGAAAGGAAATGGCAACCCACTCCAGTGTTCTTGCCTGGAGAATCCCAGGGACGGGGGAGCCTGGTGGGCTGCCGTCTATGGGGTTGCACAGAGTCGGACACGACTGAAGCGACTTAGCAGCAGCAGCAGCAGAGTATAAAGCATCCAAACAGCAGACTTTGTCTCTCTCTGTCTCTCTTTACACACACATGTGCACACACACATACTGCTCACAGTCCATAAGACTATGTTAACAGCAATTTACCTGAAGTGTAGATCTATTTTTTAAAGAAAAACAATACTCCAATTAAGGATTTATAAATTATATACTATTGTAACCACCATTCTCTTTTTAATGAGTTTTTTAACTTTTTAAGGTTTATAGAAATCACTTACTGCCCCTTAAAAGATTCCTGTTATTTTCCCCCCTTTTTTAAAAACAATGAATATGAAACATCATTAATTCAGTTGTAATATGAAGTACTAGTAGACGATAGTAGCTAATTCCTTCTTAGGCATGGCTTTCTTGGGCCTTTGCAATATAAAAATGTGCTCTTACTGTTGGATGTTTTATGTTTATGAGCATCCATCTAGTCTTAATGAAAGACCACTAAGCGAAATGAACACCATCTTCAGGTTCCTTCCTTAGGAGTCCTGTGACAGTCTCCATCCGTTTACTTTGTATACTAAGGTCATGGATCAAGGGCAGGCTGTGGTTTGGACTTGGCTATCAGCTCTGACAGGATGATGCAGCCGGTACCGAGATCCTAATCGGTTGGGAGAAGTCTATTAAGTTTGAGCCCTTAAGCTGCCTCAGCCAAATCAGGGATCCCAAAGTTACATTTGTTTCTGTGGTGACCATTCATTTTGGTCAAATGAAGAAATTGCTTGTGTTGGCTTTTGTGGCTTCAGGGGCCAACATCTATGAATGTCACTTATCTTTTAGCCTTTGCTTTCTCAGAGACATTATTGAGAAGACGCTTATGAAAAAAAAAATCATTTTTATTGCAGCTGTTTATAAGTCCTTGATCAAAAAAGAAAAGAGGCAAAAGAAAGGTCATCAAAAGCTGTTCTTTTCTCTGGGTGAATGATAACATTGGGCTGGCCTATGCTCTGAGGTACTGGGGACAATTGTTGGGGGGGCACGCCGGGGTCGTCCTCAGCCCTGACTTGGTGAACAGCAGGGGGTGGGCTCAAGACTTCCATCTCTGAAATGCTTCATGCTTTTTCCAAAACCAAGATCTGGTCAAATCAGAAAATATCTGAGTCTTCCCTCCGAGAGTCTTTTTTAACTGATGAAAGATCTTTGGTTTATAAACAATGCTACTTGGGGATAGTGTCCTGACCCAGAGCAGCCAAAAAGGTGGAATTAAATATTTCCCCCATTTTCTTCTTTGAAATTGCTGAATATTTAATTAGCCTGGGAAAGGGGTTCCTTGTTATACAAATGTTCTTCTGAAGTCACTGTCTACCAAAACAAATAGAGAAAAAGAGGAAAGGGGGGCTTGGAGTATATGTGGTGTCTCTTTGTAGGACAGTAGAACCTTCATGCGGAGAAGGCAATAGGAGCCTGGTGGGCTGCAGTCCATGGGGTCTCAAAGAGTCAGACATGAATGAGTGACTGCACTTTCACTTTTCACTTTCATGCATTGAAGGAAATGGCAACCCACTCCAGTGTTCTTGCCTGGAGAATCCCAGGAATGGGGCAGCCTGGTGGGCTGCCATCTATGGATCGCACAGAGTTGGACACAACTGAAGCAACTTAGCAGCAGCAGCAGCAGCAGCAGAACCTTCATGAACCTGGCAGAAAAGAACATGGAGTATCATTTCACAGATCTATCAACTGAGGCCTGAGTGAGCCAATGTTTTGTTCACGTAACTGACAACAGAGAAATAGCTAGAATGTTTTTTAATTTTCATTAAAATGCTCTTTTTGTAAAGAAGGCTGAGCACCAAAGAATTGATGCTTTTGAACTGTGGTGTTGGAAAAGACTCTTGAGAGTCCCTTGGACTGCAAGGAGATCCAACCAGTCCATTCTGAGGGAGATCAGCCCTGGGATTTCTTTGGAAGGAATGATGCTAAAGCTGAAACTCCAGTACTTTGGCCACCTCATGTGAAGATTTGACTCATTGGAAAAGACTCTGATGCTGGGAGGGATTAGGGGCAGGAGGAGAAGGGGACGACAGAGGATGAGATGGCTGGATGGCATCACTGACTAGATGACGTGAGTCTCAGTGAACTCGGAGTTGGTGATAGACAGGGAGGCCTGGCATGCTGCGATTCATGGAGTTGCAAAGAGCCGGATATGACTGAGCGACTGAACTGAACTGTACCACCAACATCTGGCAAAAGCTTTTTCACCTCCCGTAATAATAAATTTTTTCCTCATAGTCATCATTCCAATAATAAGAGGATACATACAATAATAGTATTAGTTTGTGACTCTAAAGTCAGGCTAACTTGGATCAGAGCACAGCTTGGACACCTGTAGAAGTTCTTCAACTTCTCTGAACCCCAGTTTGCTAACCTGTAAATCAGTCAAGGCCATTGTTCATACCTCAGAAATCTGTTGTAAAAATGCATACAGAACACATTGTACCAGGCACAGTATATTATAATTGAGCTATATCTGATGATTATCTAACTTTACAGCTTACTACCCACCTCCCTAAACCCAAGGGGAAGAAAATTCTAAAGTTCCACTAAGGAAAAGAAAGTATGTATGAGTATGATATGGAATATAATATATTTTCTAAGATTGCATTATGAGAACTGAAAAGTATAAAAATTATGGTATTTCAAATTGGCATACTATTATGTTGCAGTACTGCTAGCAGACAGATGTAAAAATAAACTCTAGGTGTATCTTTTTATTCAGATCTGATATATGGAAATCTAGGTTTAGAGAATGGTTATAGGGTCATTGTTTGCTTTACAAAGCAATTTGACATAAGGTTTCTTTAAAAGGGAACTTCCCTAGTATCTTTAATATAATACTTCATTTACTGCAAAAAAAAAAATCCCACAATTTTGCAGGTCATTTCATGCGTAAATTGAAGCACATTTGTTGAATGTATAGAGGAAAACTTGAAGCAGAGAGGAGAACACTGAAAGTTACGGATATGTCAGATGATAACACGTAGGAAAAAGAAAGTAGTGAGGAAACTTGATACACTGATAGTTCACATTTTGCAATCATGAATTTTTAATAATACACATTTATGAAACTTCTGTTCTATGTACATGTATGTGTGAGAGAGACAGAGATGGAGAGACCGAGATAGAAACAGAGACAGAGAATGTGAACCTGTTGTCACCTCTCTATGTGGCTTTCTTTTTCGCTGTAACCTGTTCCTGCTGCCAAGTCGCTTCAGTCGTGTCCGACTCTGTGCGACCCCATAGACGGCAGCCCGCCAGGCTCCCCCGTCCCTGGGATTCTCCAGGCAAGAACACTGGCATGGGTTGCCATTTCCTTCTCCAATGCATGAAAGTGAAAAGTGAAAAGGAAGTCTCTCAGTCTTGTCCGACTCTTCTTGACCCCATGGACTGCAGCCCACCAGGCTCCCCCGTCCATGGGATTTGCCAGGCAAGAGTACTGGAGTGGGGTGCCATCGCCTGTAGCCTGACTCCTCCCAAATTCCCCAGACACTAGACTATGCACCGAAAATGCTGCCTGATGCATTCCCATCCTTTTAAGCCTTATTAGTTTCACATATGTCATTCTGTCTGCCTAAACATTCTTCCTCAGCACCCTGTCAACCTCTGTGGCGAGCATCTATAACTCTCTTCAGACTAGTCTTCCTCTCCTCTGGGAAGTTTTCCTGGATGGCACTTCATCTCCAGAACACTCAGGGAGCCTGTCTTTGCTGGAAATGAGCCTATCTTCTTCCTGACTCAGATGCTTTCACTTGGGGTAAAATAGAGCATAGGCTTTGGAACCCAGTGACTTGACTTTGAATTCAGACTCCACGGCTGGCTTGAGGTCTGAGCTGGGGCATGTTAATTGACCTCTTGGGGCTTTATTCGTATTCATCAATACCAGGGATAATCATATCATTTTATATCATTTGTCTAACCCATATCATTTCTGAGGGGATTTGAGGAAATATGTAAAGCCCTTAGCAAAGTGCCTAGAAGAAAGGTTGGAACACAACAAATGTTCATTTGCTTCTTTCTGAGTTATACTGCATTGTAATTGCTGGTTACTCATTTATTTCCATATTGAACTATAAGCTACATAAAGGGAAGGATTGAATCTTACCAGCTCATAATGCCAGAGCCCATTGGATTCATACATTCCCCCAAATGTATATTTGTGGTATCTAATTGAGACAAACATCAGAGCATATTTTTTCATGGAATATGGCAAGTCCTAGAGCAAAGATTTTTACAAGGAGAAGAGAAAGAACAAAGAGGTGAAATGAAGTACAAAGGGCACATTACTAGAAAACTCTCTAGGTTGCTCCAAATTAATTAGCAAGCATTCTTTGGGAACATTTGTTCAACCAGTTTTGAGACATCCTAATTACATTAGCATTTTTTTTCAATCTACTATACTCTGCATGAAAGTGTTAAATGTCCTTATGAAAAGGAGTCATTTCTTCAAACTATTCTATAAAACAGAAAAGAAACCCCCCAAAATTATGGAAAGCAAGAAAGAAAGTGAGATTCCTAGGAAAAAAAGGAGAGAAGGAAGGAGGGAGGAAGAGATTCATGTGATATGAAGTGAGCCTGTGCTAATTTGGAGTCAGTACCACAAGCCATGGATGTGATAATCTGTTCTAGAATTTTGCTACAGATATATTCTGAATATTTTTCTTAGTTTTGCAAACTAAGTGTTTTTGTTGTTGTTGTTGTTTTCCTTTAGTAGATTATGCTAATCCTGGCCATCCTTGATTAGACCATTATCTAAAAAACCATTGGTAGGATTTCCACAATCACATCTTGACCTTTTTTCAGATTCTTTCAATAACCTGCGAGATCATTTGTCCGGTCTGGAGCCTTGAACTCACTTTAAACAACTAGGTTATATTTTAGTAAATCTTAACTTATATTGGGCCCTGGTTCCCTCTTAACTCTGGTTGCTTTGCCCTTTCCAGCTTGAAGATCATTCATCATGATAGAGACCTTAGAATCAAAATAGGAGTTGAATAGTTCTGTTTTCTCTGTGACATCTGTTAACACTTTGCTGTGTGCCCCAATCAATGTGCCTATCCCTTTGTTCTTCTTTATAAACAGAGCTTAAAATAGCTTTCTGTTGTCCTTGGCAGTTTTTCAACCTGTAGCCAAGTTTCAGGCCTCCTGACAACACTTTTAAAGTACTTTTGACATTGGTTCCCCATCATGTTTTTATCCTTCCCTTTGGGGTGTATATCCCTTAATATTCTGCATTCAATACCTTGAAAAAGGAAAAAAGAAAGTTCTTTTCATGTTATGTATTTTTTAATACCTTTGGAATAATCTGTGATTATTTTGTCAGGATTTCTAAAATAGGCTTATTTTCTCTTTAAAATTATTTAAGCATAGGATCATACCTATATTTTCTCTATTTTGGGGACTGCTTTCCTAAATTCTAGGATGAATACCTGTGATCAATATTATTTTTCCATGACTATAACGGACTTTAAAATGAAACAGTATTTCCTTTCAACTTTCTCATCACTTTTAACTAACCAACAAAACCTTCCTCCTGGGTCAAAATAAATTCAGTATAAAATATGTACAAATTGATCTCTCATCTTCTCGGGGATGCAGCTGGCAGAAGGCCAGCCAAGAACCTATCAGAAGATCTTCATTTGGAAGAGTCTTCTGGCAACACTTTGGGAGAAAGTTTCCCCATGACTGTGTTAGTTTTGTGATCTGCATTAGGAAGGCATGGGATGGGTATTAATTCCTCTTCTGAAATGATACTATTTGAATTCTCTCTCTCTCTTTTTTTTTTTTTTGCCTCATCAACGTATATTCTATCAGGGGTCCTCACCAGGGTCATTTAAGTCCATTCCTCTTGGTATAAAGTAGTAAAGTCACATCCATGTTACAATTCTTTCAACATGTGACTACAGAGCAGTGCCAGTCTGTGAGCCATGTTACTGGTTTTCCAAAAGGTGAGTATGGAAATGGAAAGGAAGCCTGCCAAAAATTAAGAAGCAATTTGACAAAAATAATTTTATGTATGTTGACTCTGATAATAAAAATTGAGGCTTGAATTTTGTATGTTTTTAAAATTTTTTTCTAGTAATTTGTTGTTGTTGTTGTTCAGTTGCTAAGTCATGTCCTACTGTGTGCAGCCCCATGGACTGTAATCCGCGAGGCTCCTCTATCCATGGAATTTCCCAGATAAGAATACAGGAGTGGGTTGCCACTTCCTTCTCCAGAGGATCTTTCCAATCCAGGGATTGAACCCAGGTCTCCCACATTGCAGGCAGATTCTTTACCAGCTGAGCTACAAGGGGAGTCCAGCCTGTTTTTATTGCATTATAAATCAAATTATTGGTTTAGAGAAGCTTGGAAAGGGAGCTGGTGAAGGAGCATAGATGATTTGTGGGTTACTGCTAGGCAAGAGCCCCGTACCTTACAAGACTTGATATAGGTCTAGAGTCATAGTTAGCCTTTGGTATTAAACTTACACATTCAATATATAATTTTTAGTCTGTTAAATGTTACATGGACATATAGGAAAAATACATGGTGTCTACTCAGCTTTGCTATCTTCTTCTGAAAAATCTTGGCCAACTCATTTACATTTCTCTTCAAATCATACCTCTTGATACAGCCCAATACCAAGTTTGAAAGCTTCATTGTTTTTTGTCTTTTTAGATTCGAATTTAAGCATGCTTGGCTTTTTGTCCACAAGCATTGCTCAAGTCCTCAAAGCACATCTTCTCCTTCTCTTTCTACCATTAGAAAATGTAGGGGGGGGGGATTCTCTTTTGTACCTTCTAGGTATTTCCAAAAGCCCCCTTTGATTCTCAACTAAAATTGGAGACAGATGTGGGTTGCCATTTCCTTCTTCAGGGGATATTCCCAACCCAGGGATCCAGCCCATGTCTCTTTAAGTCTCATGCTTTGGCAGGCAAGTTCTTTACCACTAGCACCACTTATCCAATTTAATAAGCTGAAGCCATAGAATGACCCTCAACAAGTGCTTTATTTTCTCTCAAGACAGAAAAGTCTATTCTGCATTTATAGGTGCATATTACTGAGAACTTCAGGCAGGAGGACAAACATAGTAAATATATTCAACAGAATGCTCTGTGACCCTAACATCTAGACATCAAAACTCTCTACTGCCTGCCATAGCCCCCCTTGTAAACTGCCTACTTGCTCTTCATCATCCCATTAGGCTTCTGCTACAGGATTGTACATGCTGGTGGTGGGGTGGAGAGGACTGCCTAATAACATTGCCATTAACCAGTGTTCTATATGGATTAGATATCCATGTTGTTCAGTTGCTCAGTTGTGTCCAACTCTTTGTGACCGTATGGACTGCAGCACACTAGGATTCCCTGTCCTTCACTGTCTCCTGGTGTTTGCTCAAACTCATGTCCATTGGTTCAATGGTGCCATCCAACCATCTCATCCTCTGTTGTCCCATTCTCCAATTGCCTTCAGTCTTTCCCAGCATCAGGGTCTTTTCCAATGAGCTGGCTCTTCGTGTCGGGTGGCCAAAGTGTTGAAGCTTCAGCTTCAGTCTCAGTCCTTTCAATGAATATTCAGGGTTTATTTCCTTTAGGATTGACTGGTTTGATCTTTTTGCTGTTCAAGGGACTCTCAAAAGTCTTCTCCAATACCACAGTTTGAAAGAATCAATTATTCAGTGCTCAGCCTTCTTTATCGTCCAACTCTCACATCTGTACATGACTACTGGAAAAACCATAGCTTTGACTAGACAGACCTTTGTCAGCAAAATGATGTCTCTGCTTTCTAATATGCTTTCTAGGTTTGTCATAGCTTTCCTTACAAGGAGCAAGCATCTTTTAATTTCATGTCTGCAGTCACTGTCCACAGTGATTTTGGAGCCCAAGAAAATAAAGTCTGTCACTGTTTCCACTTTTCCCCCATCTATTTGTCATGAAGTGATGGGACCAGATGCCATGATCTTCATTTTTGAACACTGAGTTTTAAGCCATCTTTTTCACTCTCTTCTTTCAACTTCATCAAGAGATTGTTTAGTTCCTCTTCACTTTCTGCCATTAGGGTGGTGTCATCTGTATATCTGAGGCTATTGATATTTCTTCCAGCAATCTTGATTCTAGCTTGAGCTTCACCCAGTCGGCATTTTGCTTGATGTACTCTGCATTTAAGTTAAATAGGCAGGGTGACAGTAAGCAGCCTTGATGTATTCCTTTCCCAGTTTTGAGCTGTATCATTGTTCCATGTCAAGTTTTAATTATTGCTTCTTGACCTGCATACAGGTTTCTCAGGAGGCAGGTAAGGTGGCCTGGTATTACCATCTTTTTAAGAATTTTCCAGTTTGTTATGATCCACACAGTCAAAGGCTTTAGCATAATCAATGAAGCAGAATGAGATGTTTTTCTGGAATTCCCTTGGTTTTTCTATGATCCAATGGATGTTGACAATTTGATCTCTGGTTCCTCTGCCTTTTCTAAATCCATCTTGAACATCTGGAATTTCTTGGTTCATGTACTGTTGATGCCTAGGTTGAAGGATTTTGAGCATTACCTTGCTAGCATGTGAAATGAGTACAATTGCGTGGCAGTTTAAACATTCTTTGGCATTGTCTTTCTTTCGGATTGGAATGAAAACTGACCTTTTCCAGTCCCGTGGCCACTGCTGGGTTTTCCAAATTTGTTGGCATATTGAGTGCAATTCTTTAACAACATCATCTTTTCGGATTTTAAATAGCTCAGCTGGAATTCCATTACCTCTACTAGCTTTGTTCATAGTAATGCTTCCTAAGGCCTACTTGACTTCACAGTCCAGGATATCATAGGAACACTCATTTACCAAGATCCATGTTCAAATCCAAAGCAGAAGCACCCTTTCTGGAAACATGGCTTCTTCACTGCCCCTTAGTTGACATTGTTCCTCATTCCTCTCAACATCTAGGTAAAAGCATTTGGAATATGATTAGAAGGCTGGGAGGCTGGATGGGAGGCAGTTGATTTTGGAATCAAAAAACTTTGCAGATTTGCAGAGCCTTGTTTCAGGAGCTACAGAATTGAGGGCGGTGTGAGATTGATATCTGTGTCTAGACCTAGGTCTGGGGTCTTTGTCAGTAGAGGTAGAAGGACTCGAGCTCTGAACAGAAGAAAGGGAAACCATGCCCCTCTCTGCACCTTCCTTTCACTGGACCCTTATATGCTCATCCCATTATTTCAGGCTTTTCTATATTCAGGAACCATAGGACAAGGCCAAAGCCATTTGAATTTTAGCTCAGCTACATGATGACAAATTTGCTTTTTAGGCTTTGGAACCAAGCTGCTATTTAAGTATTGTTTCTGTGGAAAAATTTATTACAAATTCTAAAGCAATTTGCCAATTAACTTTTGGAACTAAACACATTTGTCATTTGGGGACTGAATCTATGAGGTCCATTTAAGTAAATATGAAAGTATATGCATGTACTATGATGTTGTATTTCAAGCCATTTGTTAGAACAAGCATACAATGTACTATATTATATTGCCAGAGCAAAACAAAACTAAAAATCTTCTTTAAAACAGAGTCTATAATATTTAAAATTGTTTTTTAAAAGCAAAATTTTATGTAGACCTTAAATCTTGCCTTAGACCTCTATATTGAAGAATGAGATTTTGAGAGAAATGTGCACCTTTGGTGTCTGCTTTCAAACTACATATTTCTACTCTCCCTAAATTTTGTTTGAACTTTAATATTTAGTTTAAAAAATCATTGTGATAGAAATCTGAAAATGCCACATCTGCACTTTCCAAAGTAGAGATAAGACCAAAAAGTTCATAATTCCATAAATGTATTATTTGAAAATTTGTATTTTGTCCCTTTAAAGGCCATACATATTTTATATTTTCATTTGATCTGTAAAATAAGATCCTCCATCTAACATATATATATATACACATATGTAACATAGTATCATATTATATCATGTAAATGTATTGCCCAGCAGAATTAATCAAGTCAAAGCAAGGACAAGCTTGTTCCTATAGAATTATGTTTCTGGAAGGAAACAAATATTTACACTTTATTATAACTAGCAAAACTTAACTTGATTACCTGGAGACTAATTTTATTAATTTCTATGACCTAAAATGCAGTTTTCCACCCACTGTGATAATTTGAGGGATATTATTATCTGTTATATATTTAATATTTGAGAGTCAGAATTAGTAATGTCCCATCACTCTGCCCACAATTTAGCACAAGCCAAAATGTTGGTAAAAGAAACCTTACAGTATACAGTTGTCAAAACATACCTAGAAGCTCTCAGAGAATATTAAAAGAACTGACAACAGGTGAAATAAAACAAGTCTCAGACTTCTGAGTTCAGGAGGATACAGCAGAATTTCCCTTAGTGTCACTTGGCATTTAAAATTCAACCATATTACATGAATGCTTCCTGCAATTAGAATAGCAAGTACAGGCAGAACACATTCAACACTGCTTACCAAGTTGTTTGTATCTATTTCCCATTGGTCTCCTGAGGCCACAGAGACAAGGAATTGGCCTGAGTTTTCTCTTCAGAAAACTGATGCACATTAGCAGTGGCACCTTATTAGGCGCCCCTGTGTCATTCCCTTAAAATCATAGACATGCCACCCAATTAAAACTACACTTTGTGGAAACCAAAGGAGCACAGCCCAGGCGCTCCAGGAAAACCCTGGTATAATAGGAGGAGCTAACGACTCACTTGCACTGAACCACAAGATGGCCCTTGCAAGTAAACACATCCGCACGTATGCTCTGTAGCTGCCAGTACTCTGCCAAGGAGAACGGTTATTTTAAATGGAGATACTTTCTGTACTAGCAGGAAGAATTTATACCCAGCCAGTGAGGAAGTGGAGAACCACTCTTGTTGTCCGCCACATTTTAGTGCAGGAAAGGGCTTAGCCCTAAAGGTGCCAGGTAAGAGAATTGCCAAGTAAAGACAATTTATTGAATGCATTTTCAAAAGGGAAGCCTAATCTGACATTTTTGTTTCTAGAATCTCAGAAAAGTAACATTACCCAGTTCTTATATCAATATGAAGCATAAGGAATGGGCTTCCTTGGCATCTCAGTGGTAAGGAATCCACCTGCCAATTCAGGAGACACAGGTTCGATCTCTGATCCGGGAGATCCCACGTGCCGCAGAGCAACTAAGCCCGTGTGCCACGGCTATTGAGCCTGTGCTCTAGAGCCAGGGAAGCCGCCACTACTGAAGCCCTAGGACCCTAAGCCCATGTTCCACAAAAAGAGAAGCCACTGTAACGAGAAGCTTGTGTACTGCAACTAGAGAGTAGCCCACGCTCGCCACAACCAGACAAAGGCCTGAGCAGCAATGAAGATGAAGCACAACCGCAAACAAAATAAATGAATACATAAATTCTTTTAATAAGGAACCCAGAGGCAAGAATGCCCACTCTGTCTTAGAATGCATTTATGTAATTTTTTTCTATTTAATCATGTTATCACTGACAATTATTCTCTGTGTTTTTATCTATTCAGATGTCTACTGGCATCACACCTCTGGATACTGACATTATTAGTTTTTCCCTCTGTTTGGTGACCTGTCTCCCCCCCATTATGGTGGCTTCAAATGATTCTTCCTATAGGATCATCCTCTTTGGGGTAACACACCTCTTAAACTTTAGGATCTGGAGGATGGAATTAAAGGGTTAAACTTTCTTTTGAAAGCCAGTGGCAGACCACTTCCATTTCAGGTCTTAGGTGTGTTTTGCTACCCAGCTTTGGATAGCAGACAAGATCCTTCGGACTTTTTCCACCTTCTATCCCTCTCGACTGTAACCCTCCCTCGGTTTATAATATATTGACTTTACCAGTTATCCTCAGTGAATTAGTTTGTTCAGATTGTTCTGGGGAGTAACACGCAACTCTGAACGTTGTGTCTACTCAAGGACTTTAGAAAACTTAGGCTAGACTGAAAAACAAACAGATGAGTCCAAATAAAATAAGGGCACCCAATTTCTGATTTGATTTCGACTTGCTTTTTCTGTTGACGCTTGACTGTCTCTGTTTACAAAGCAATAGTTGCGCCAACACTGTTCCAGTTTGGTCGGTGACAAAGTGAAAGGTTCTACCTCTGAGCAGGTAAAGCATGTGTGTTAGGGAAGGAGTGCTTGGCAGTCAGGATGACAACAATTAGCACATGCTCCTCATTAACAAACTGAGATTAGAACGCAGCCGAAATGGCAAGTTGCCATCAGTGCGATAGTTACAGGGCAGTTTAATTTCTAACGAATGTGAGCACTGGATCAGTAACAATATTCGACAAAATGCCGCCTGCATTCTCTCATGGCTTTCATTACCAAATTGAAAATCTGTGTAGATTTCTGAAAATTACTTTTAAATGTAGCCAATCTCCTAGACTGCAAGGCTTGATTTGCTGGTGAGGGAGCCCTGCTGTGAGATTTTAATGAAAGATCATAGTGGCCCTCCAAGGCCAGCAAAGAGCTATGGGCCCTGAAAGACCCGAAATAATCTGTTTTACTTTTAATGGCAGCCATTTTATATTCATTAAGATCAAAATGCAGTTTTGCAGGCAAATTGCAAAGCTGTTCCACTCACAGCTTGAGAACCTGGAGGCCCTACAGCTTTTTATCTTGTTCATAAGCAAATATGCAGTTAATATCTTTTAATATGCTTTGATGCTTGGTACCTTATGGGTACATTGTACCGGAGGTTAGGGGACTGCATGTTTCCTTGGCACCGTCAGTCACCAACCAAAGCGGTAGTTCCTTTTATTTCCATAATGGCAGAAGAAATGAGTCTCTCTCTCTCTCTTTTCATCCCCCACCCCATTTTTTTTTTTTTCTAAATATGAGCTCTGCTCAAATAAATTGTAAAGCACTGTATAGTGTACATTCAGGGTCTCAGAGAAGGCGCCGTCTTTCACTGGGATCCATCTGTTGGTGGTTCATATTATTTAAATTTATACAGTCACATTATTTAAATGTAAACAGCCAAATAAGATAGGATCAAATCATTGGCATCTGGAAACGGTGCTCTCATCCTCTTTGATTGTGAGGTTGTCTGCATTAATAATGGAGTTCTAAAGACTGTGATTCCACCTGATATACTGTATGACCTTAACAGTTGTGATTTTATCAGGGTTTCACTGTAGTAGAAAATGAAGGTATTTTGCAGCTCATTTCCAGCAAAGCTAGTTTGCATTATCCTCTGTCCAGAGCAGTCCTGCCTGTTTTGTGTGTTAGGAAATATTAACCCTCACCCTACACCCCCTCCCCTTTTTGGCTATGCAGCTGTACTTGTGGTCTAGAACCATGTTGTACATTAAATCCATCAGAGTTCTTGTAGCAGGTAAAAGATACTGCGATTAATGAAAAGGAAGGAAGAAAGAGAGGGAAGGAGAGAGGGAGGAAAAGGAATGAAGAAAGGCATTTAGTTCCATGTGGTAAAATCTTGGTCTTTCCCAGTACTGCATCTATCTCCTCCAATTCAGCAATTTCTATCTCCTTTCTAAGACAAATAATAAAGCTGAGGCAAGTGGTTCTTATTATTCAACCCATTACTTCATCTTAAATTCTACCTTAAGCAATAGGCCAGGGTTAGAAATTATTGTCCAGAAACATAGGATTATCCAACTGTTACAAGAGTGACATTTAGGGGATAATTTTTTTTATAGAAAAGGGGGCCAGCTAGGTCTATTTCAAGTTGCCTGAAGATTTAGAGGCAAGACCAAGACAGAACTTTTGTTTCTTTATCCCAATTACTTTGGCTTTTGGAGGCACTCACTATGTCAGGGTCTTAAACTCTGATATTCTAACTGCTGAAATTTCAACCATCTCAGAGAGCATTGTGGGGCCAGCTGGTTTGAGAATGGGAGTCAGTCCTTTTTTGCAAGTTAATACAATATTGTGCTGTCTCCAAAAAATAATGTGCGTTAAGACAGTTCCATAGAAAGGCCAGCCTTTGTATCCTCAGGCCCGCCCAACCTTTGTACTTAACCCTGCTCCCACAGGCATATCATAATGTTGTATGACGTGTTTACAAGTCCTGACATCTTACTTTGTGCAACTGCACAGCTTCTTGGCAGGGCGCAAGAATGCAGGGGTCTGGCTGTCTGATGAGGGAACTTGATAACCCACTCTCTTTGGGTCTCAGGGCAAGGTGAAGGTGTCTGGCTCGCCAAGGCACAATTTAATGGGCTTCTGAAAACACTCAAAAGGCAGACATAAATGTGTGGATGGGCAGTCAGCCAGGGTGACCTGGGATGGGGCCAGTTGATTTTAAGCAGGGTGAGGTCGAGAAGGAATGTTTCAGGCCAGAGTTGGCTGAGGGAGCTGGAGGGGGCTCTATGGAAGCCTGAGGGTTGACTGTAAAGGATTTACAGAGCTTGAACCCGACTCTGTAACTTAAGAGCTAAAGCATTCCCACCTGTCCAACTTTAAAAGGGAAATGGAAAATGTAAAGAACATATAATTAATTTCAATTACAAGCCTCACATATCTCAGGCCAGATAGGCACTATCTTCATTTCCTGCCAGGTCAATGGGCTCCAATACAAAAGTCACATAAATTAAATTAAATTAAAATGTTAAGTTCTCTCTCATGTACCTCTGTTGTCTATTCTTAATGCCTCTTGATATTTAGTTTCTGATATAGCTACATATTTTTTTTTAATTCTGCAAAACATATACTTCAGATTTGATTTCTAATCAGTCCTTTTCCTTTTACATTGTCTCATCTA